>NC_051059.1:10002713-10302713 GCF_904848185.1 Acanthopagrus latus | reverse complement strand
AGGACCAAGTGAAAGGAAAAGCAGTGCGCAGGGAGCGTCCTCAGTCAGTAATCCTTCTTTATTATTTAGTTCCAGAGCAGAAAAAGTCGTACGAGGAGAGAGAAGAGTCATCTCTGTTACAGTCCTGGTCTGATAGTGTAGTAGCTCACAGTTCAGGGTAGCAGCAGCAGGCAAGATCAGCGTCACAGGATCCATCCTTTTTCAGAGACTTTTTATTCAGTCAGAGCAGAGAGCGGCAGAGAGCGGGAAAAAAACAGAGTGAGACTCAGAGACGGAGCACTTTGCTATCAGCAGAGTCCAAACGGCTGAGGGAGACCACAGGAAAATAATTAATGAATAGGCAGCAAGTAACTCACTGTTGCTAGAGAGAGGGAAAGCTAATCCTGCGCTCTGATTGGCTGCTGCTCTGGCCATGTGCTCACCAGTCAGCAGAGAAGCCGGACAAATCAAGGAAATGTTCTAATATTAGAAAATGTATCTAGGCAGTGATCAAACATCTGACCCAAACAACTCCATCTTTTCACATCACATGCAACCTTTTCCATCTTTGCAGCCTTAATGATTGCTCATCATCTTTGATGAAGTGATGATTTAAAGCAAATGAAGCTGCAACAGGATAATGATGAAAAACAAACAACATGGAAACACTGAGGGCTGCGTGTGATTGGAGAGAATTCCATGAGTCATGTTGAAGTCGTGCAATGAGATGAGAGGAGATGATATTTGTTTTTTTTTCAGTTGAGATGAACAGAAATGTGAAAGAAAAACAGGAAAATCAAGGACAGTGAAAATCTCAGACAAAAATCTCTCCAAAAGTGCTGGTTTATCAGTAAAGTAATGGAGTATTTGGTAAAGTACTGTGTATTACAACATAGTACGATTTAAAAACAGGTAAGTCAGTTTCTTCTAATTTGCCACTTATTGTTTTTTTTTTTTTTTTATCTCACAGACATTTTCTATGACTGAAGGGTAAATTAAGACCTAGACTGAACTCAAAATGGCATCTAGATCTTCTTCTGCTGTCTGCAGACATCAAATGACTCTTGATGTGTTTAGTCAGCCAGTGGAGCTCTGACCTGTTCATTATACACCAGTATGCATAATGTAAAATGGCAAATAAGCTATTCAGAGCATCACTAACACAGTGAGTGAAATAAGAGCTACTGACATGGCTTATAGACCAGCAAAACATGTATGTCTAATAATTTCTTTCTATAAATTTTGACTAAAAGATGTATTTAATGTTGGTCTTTTAACATTCATGTGAAAATGAAATGGCAGCTAGTTATTCATTTATACATACAAAGATCAGCACTGATAAATACAGATTTATTGATTGGTAGAAATATAAACTGCAAGTATTTTCATAACTAAACTAAACGTTTCATAATTCCAGCCAAATTCAATGTGATTCTTGCTTTTGTCTGTTTATATCTTTGCAAATAAACATCTTTGGGTTTTGGACTGTTTGTCGGACCAAACATTGGAGGACGTCACCATGGCCTCTGGGAATCATAATTTGGAAATGTTTTCTCTGTTTCTGATGTTGTATGAGACTTACATTGAATTTAAAGCTTAACTAGTAGATTAATCAATTTTCAAAAGGGTAAATCAAAAGACCCTACACGGTACTGGTTTTATACAGTATAGAGTATTATTGGTACTACATGTTAGGAGTGGGTGATATGGATAAAATCTTCTGGTACATAACACATCATTTTATAATGCAATACTGATAAAACTCATCATGTCGTAGCAAATCATAATCCAGATTGATAATGATTTAATATCGTCAGATAACACACCTCAGGTCCACCAATACTAGAGACACTTACTGATAAAAATTTACAAAAATTCAACTCAGAATTTATCACATAAACACATGACATAAACAAACAATCCTGATGAAGAGCTCTAAGATTACTTTTAATGGAGCCCGACCACTGCACAATTGTTGGAGCTGATGCAGACACCAATTTCAGGGAGAAAAAAATTCCGACATAAATATACAGCCAATACGCTCACATTTATTGCAATGATTCCATTAATGTTGCTATTAAACACTTGTGACAAAGACATGTAATGAAAGCAGAATATTTCTTAGTCAAATTATAAATGTCATTGTCCAAAATCACATCAGTGAACAGAAACAGTAAACTTCAATGGAAATATACAACATCAACTTAAGCATCTTGATAGGCAATTACCATTTTTCTCCAAATAAGTTTGCCAGTTCTGTACTGCAATTTATTGTGGCTTGGGGGATGCATACATTGATAAAGCATCAATAACAAGTTAATATCAGCCTGGCCAATTTGTCAGTCCAGTTCTATAAATTGTATATCAAATTATCAACATAATAGAAACCTTATGTTATATATGAGCTGTAGTTCATGTCTCCTCTCAATCTATCACCTAGCTATCAGCTACCAATGCGGATGAACGTGTTTCTCTGCAGCCCTGAGGGTATTGTACATCATTATTCACTTTTCAACCTATCACATCATCAATCCTGAATCCTGTCAACGCATATAATATAATTACGCATATAATTACGTGAACTCACTTTCTTTGAAAGTCACGAGAAACATGGGTTGGTGAATCCAAGCCAAATGTCAGCAGCAGTTCACCCAAAGGTTATTTGATTATTTCCAAAAAAGCTGACTGGTTCATGGGTTTAAGATTCTAGTCTCAGCTAGTACGTTTTCTATAAAAAATAAACAATGACTTTTGACATTAACCCGAGAGTAAAAAAAACAAAAAAAGGAAGAAAGAAAAACAAAAAGAAAAGAAAAAGGCTTCAGTTCTCCATTGTCCTTACTTGACTTTCACAGAGACAGACAGGTGCATTGTACGAAAGTCAGACGTTAACTTGGACACACAGTTAAAGTTAGAGTTTGTGTTATGTGTTGGCCCTTTACGGCCCTGCTGGTGAGGAGCTGACTACAGAGCCACCACGCATGCAGCCTGGCTTCGAGCCATCTGTCCACATGGAAGTGAAAAATCTACTGCGCCACAGGCAGGGAGGACGAGCCAACAACACAGTAGCTTGTGAGGACTTATTTTTCAGCCTAAAATGGGGCTTAGGCATTTTATGATTTAGGTTGTGTTCACCTGAGTTCTATCTGCTGTTAATGAAGCTGAAAAGCTCACTTGGCTAAATAGAAACATCTGCTCCAAAAATTATGTAGCACTGAGACGGTACTGTTCTGAAAAGTCAAGTATACCACAAGGCTCCACAGCTAAAGAGGACTCAGTGTATTTATCAGAAGATATAAGATGCCTTAGCTGACTTAAAATGCTATCACGCTGTTAAACGTTTGGACTGCAACATAGAAAATCTGATAAGCCTGCAAAGTTTGCAACAGTTGAAAGTACCACAGGCCTCTTTTGCTGCGTAGTTAGCATGTAATGCTAGTAAGTGCGGTTAGTAAGTGTCATACTGACCAGATGACTTATAAATGCATGAAACTGTGCTCAAAATCCCCCACTAACTATTTGGACTCAACATAAAGGTAACATACACTGGCCTCCAATGTGATACAGAGAGATTAACATTTGATAATGAGCCTTGTTTCTTGGCAAGTCGCATTAAAATATCATCGAGTTTCCGAGCTGTTGTTCCGCACTGCGCAAGAATTTTGCCAGCCGGGAATTATTTCTTCCAACTACTATGAGACCAAATTAATGCACAATAAGTCGGGGACTTATCACTGCTTCTTGTCACTTCCTTGATAAAATGTTTTGTGAGATTATATCAACACATTTGTTCAACCACACAAACTGTTTTTAATTTCTTTAAGGGTTGGTCTAACTAACAATAATAATAATCATTACAATAATTGTGTAATACCATGATACAGTAAAACCATGATATTTTCTGAGATGTTATCACACCGTGAAAATCTCAACCCTGCATATTATCTCCCTGAAAGGTAAAGAAAGTTGTTCTATTGTTAACTATCAGATGTTTTAGTGATTTTAGGTGAGACTCCAAGTCAGAACCTGCAGCATTTTCCAGTGCAGCTACATCTAAAAACTGTCCTTTAAGCCGTATTATGGTGCTATTTTGATCAAATAACACCATTTCAGTTTAACTGGGTCTCCCAGCTGAAGGACATATAACAAAAATAACCACAGCTGTACTGCGTCTGCTGAAAGTTGAAGTTAGCGTTCATCCTGCCCCTCTGAGAAGTGACACTTGGCATTTTGAGAGGCTCAACTTCTTTTGGAAATTTGAACAGAAACGAGCCCCGAGAGTCATTTGGAGCATTTTAAGACATTTAGAAGAAGAATGAAGGCTTTGCCACAAGTCGTACTTCACACTGATAAATCAGTGCAATGGATTTGACATTTGGTTGGATAATGCTGGATTCAGTAATTACAAGAGAGCCAGAGAGGGGGGTCTCCACACAGTTGAGTGGCTTGTCTTTTATTACACAAGTGGTACAATTTCCATTAACTCCTACTAGATGCATGCCAGACCCTCAAACCAGGGATGTAACACACACATCATGTCAGGCCTGCGGCTATGTAGGGCCTCCACAATGCATGGCCTCATGCACTCAATGTAAAGGCACTATTATAGTGTTACATACAGTATACTATGTTTCGCACTGCGGAGTTTGGTTTAATTGTTCTGTTTTAGTCTTGTGGGACAACTTTTTCGAAGTGAGACAACATTTAAGACGTTTGAATTTCGGCATTTACCATGAACAAACCACAACAGTGAAGTTTGAGGTTTTAACGCCGCATTATTTGACAACTTGAAGAGCTTACTGGCTAGTTTAAAAGTGTTGCTGAAGCCGCCCGCATTATCACGGGCTTATCACGAATAAGCGCACAAACTCAAACACAAGAATGTGAGTACAAAGCAACTTCATGAAATAAACATCAAGCTAACGTTTCTCCAACTTAACGGGCTCAACGTTCTCATATACGTCAACCACTGTCGACGAGCGCGAGCGACATCATGCAACACACGGTCGGCTAACTGTTGCATTTAAAAGTTAGCTTACAAAACACAACAAACGCGTCAAAAATCAGATGGTGAACTTTAAATCCATGGCTCAAGTCAGCGGCACGGAGTTGCGTGCGCCGAGCACACTTGCAGCGCTTCCACCATTTTCCAGTACAGTGGCTGCTGCCGCTGCTGCCGTGCTGTACTGGAAATGTGCAATAACTTGGAAAAACTCACCCGCGGATATTTCTTGACTCTTCTCACTTTTGGCTGCGGCGCTTTAACATTTCACTGTGGCAGGCAGAGTCCGCGTAGCGCCGTATCCGCGGACGACGTCTTCTCGAGGTGCATTTAACTTCTAGCAAACCATGTGTTCACTTATACTGCTTCGCCTTCTTTCTCTCGCTCTTTCTTTCTTCTCCCGTTCATGACTCCCTGCTCCCCTACACAGCCATTTTCCAGCTCAGCACGGCGCAGGGAAGGAGAGTGCGTGGGAACTAATATGAAGAGCGCGGAAAGGGACGAAGCCGAGCGGAAAAGCCCGAACGATTAGTGAGGGGTCACCGAGTGGCCTCGGCCCATAATGGAAATTTGAGCCGGACAGTCTTAAGCTGTAAGGCTGCTTTTATTCCCCCCCCCCCCCCCAACCTTATACCTTAAACTCCTGCCCAAATGAAAGGGTCCGATCCCACGGTGGGTTACCGAGGGACATCACTGAGTTCCAGCTCATTTATTTAAAATACACCTCTGTCTCTGTGACTGGATTAGTATGAAGGACTGAGGCTGCCAAAATTAAAAATAAACAAACAAACAAATAAATAAATAAATAAATAAGAAAAGCCATTGTTCTATAAACTGTAATAATAATACATACATTGATATGACATTAAATGTACCAAAGTTACTTAAAAAAAATCTAGACATTAGCTAATTTATAAAAGGTGACAAAATTTGACATTTTTCTCTTTTGAATTTGCTCTTGTATTCAATACGCCTCAGTTAATTCCCGTGTTCATTTACTTTGCTATCTCATATCACAATTCATCTCGTAATAGATTCATTGTTCATTTAGTCATTACATCAAGATTTTTTCTAACAGTGTTAATTTTTTGTAATAGTACCATTAGACAGCCCGACAATATCTTATATTGTACAATATTGGTATAGAATTATTACTTAAAGGATATTGTGAGATTCAAACTATACATACATGTTGTGTATCACAATATAGGCTAAAAATATTGAGATATCATTTTCAGGCCACATCACCTTGCCTCAGTCTGGTGTATTATTTCTGCACAGAGTAATTGTAATGGAATTATTGTTTGGTCTATCAAACACCAGGAAATGGTGCAAATTGATGATCAGTGTTTCACAAAGCCCAACATAACGACCTTATGTGTCCTGTTTTATCCACAACCCAAATATACTCAGTTTACTGTTACAGAGGAGTAAAGAAACCAGGAAATATTATTATAATCTTTCTTTACTTGAGAGGTTACTTAAATCAGTTATCCAGATAGTTGGCAATTAATTAAATAACAAATCGATTAATTGTTGCAGCTCTAGTGTGATCATAGTAGCAGAAGTGATGACATTTGCTCCCAACCACAATGAAGAAAGTCAATTATTGTTTATGGTGCCAAAAGATTGCAACTTTTGTTGTATGAGGGACAGATGACAAGTGCACACACATTGTAGTCCTGGACTTTGTAGTCCCTTTGCAATTCATTTATTTCAAGCACTGTTAAGACAATAAAAAACACAGACAATGTCACACCGGTCTGCATCAGATACCCACATGGTAGGACTTTCACAAAGGCCAGTTTGTCGTTTGGGGACGCAGGGAGCGAAACATTTAACACACAAACACGCTAAAACAAGTGTGGAAAATATGTAGGATGACAGCTGAGCACCAGTGTTAAGTTTATCACACGTACACACACACAAACATACATACACAGGCAAAAACAGAGATGAGAAGAGTCGTTGTGAAACTTCATTTGGATGCGTGATGCCCAACCATTGGTATGGACTGCTGCTGTGACCTCTTGATTAAAAAAGTGTAACATGATGAGGTCTAGAGATGGTAAGATGGTTTGGTAGGGGTACAAAGTAAATTGATCAATCCTAAAGATGTATATTGCATCAGATATTCAGTGATAAATCCCACACAGACACAGTTTTTACCCCAAAGTACATTAAACAAACATCTAGCTTGAATCCCACACAATCTATCACCACTGTTCAAGGCTTGGTATGTGCTAAACTTCCATTATAAATTCCCACATTAACAGCTCCCTCACTGTGTGCACCTTAAAAAGAAAAACAACACAGTCACAAAATCTGCTTGTGTAACAAATTAAGCTGAAATAGGGCAGAAGAATGTTTGGTTACGGATCCAAACAGTTCCCGAATCAAAAAAACAGAAGAAAAAAAAAAAAAGGTTCAAAAAGGGAACAAAAACAAAAAATGAAGAACACACACCTGAAAACCCCACAAAACTCCAATTTTAAAGCTCAAATCAGTGACTGAACATCACATACAAGAATTCAAAGCGATGAGATTAAGAGCTAAAAAATGTAAATAAAATTGTGGGAATATTATATTGGGATGTGAAGCATGCACAATCCTTTGGGGCTGACCGCCACATAAGTGACATTACACCACGAGTCCATCTTCCCCTCACAAGGTCACTTTCAAAAAACGAAAACAAAAAAACACCACCAACAGCTGTTATAAGGTCCACTATTGTTTATACAATATATATGAACAGCATAGGTTATTAGTACTGCAACAAGACTGTTTCCATATCAAAATGTACAAAAAGAAATCACCTCTACTCATTCCTTCTTCTGCTCAGGGCCTCTGGTTGAATTCATTCACTTTTTTTCAGAATAATTTAAGTCCACACAAATATTTGCACTAAAATGTAAACATTCATTCATAACACGCATTAAAAAAAAAAAAAAACCGCCAAGGGAGCCAGTTTTGTTTGTTGCATCCACTGTACAATTTTTGAATCCCACAGAGAAGGAGATCGTCCTGAAATATAAATGTGCTCTAACTGTTATACGGCTACTACAACTTGTGCAAACACTTAGCTAGACTAGGTTTGTAAGGGAGCTGGACGGAGGCTTGATTCAACAAGGTATTAGAGGACAGAGACGACAGCTGTATCTACACTCCTGTATGTTGATCAGGGTTAGGATTTAAACCACCACTAGAGGAGTGTCAGCACTCACACTTTTTTTAAGACAGACAGCAAGTGGAAGTAGAGCCCATGCATGCATGAAGCTTCTTATGTACAACTACAGTACCTCTTTTTTTTTTAAATGGTTTCTATGGCTAAACCATGCTTTGGCACCACCACTAGGCTTCCATATATTGACATGTTGATATTTCTGTCCAAGGCCTGTGTTCAGGATCAGTGAGTCGAAATGGTCACCATCACAATGTGTTTGATACATTTCTTGTGAGAGGCAGCACAGAATATCTTCTGTAATGTATAATACATTATTATGTTGCAGGACAAACACTGTCAGTTTGTTTCAAATATCCAATCTGCACATGAATCACCCACTTCTAGACAGGCTTTGAGGTATAAAACAAACGGTATGATATCGACGGATGTTACCTGCCCTTTTCTGCACCTTCTGTAAAACCACACCGAGAAGTCGTTGCGTGGCTTTTTCCTGAACTAAGAACAGCTGAAGCATCCAAGGCATTTTCAGCAACCCAAAAAAACAAAAAACAAGATGAGCATAAAAAGTCATAAATAAGTTTCTTCACTTAAAACAAAATATTTACAAAATACGTCAGTTACAGGCGCCACAGTGATTTGAGAACCAAGAGAGAAAACAAGCAACAAGGAAGTAAACATAGTTTGGCAGTCATTATTCTGTTAACAGTGTTGCAGGATGCATATATTACTGAGAAACATCGGTGGTAATTTGCTCTTCCGTCTTCGAGCAGTTGCTTGTGATGATTTGCGACTTGGTCACAGTTTTCTGGACACACATGCAAGGCCTTCAAATCTAAGTACAGTAGCAGGTCAGAGACTTCTCTTCATTTTTCAGTCTCCTCCTGAGTGAGACTCTTCATTGACCTATTGTCCCTGGCCTCGTGACAAAACTAAAACCCATCTTTGTCTCTTGACTTGGCTCTCTGCGGTGTTTTTGTACCCTGTGATCCTCTTCCTTCCAGCTTCATGCTGGATTCTGACTGGGCTGAGTTGATCCAGGATGCCTTGAATCCCTTCGGCTGCGTGACAGGAAGTGTTGGGCTCAGCATCGACTCTCTCTCCTCCAAGTCGTCGAAGCTCACTTCCTGCACGGCTTCCTGTTTCTTGAAGGAGTCCCGTCGCTCTGACAGAGCCAGCTTCCTCATCACCACCACCTCTTTGGAGTGGTGGTTGCCGCCACGGTGTTGTGGCGAGGCGTTGGTGCGGTGGTGCTCGCTGCCTCCACAGGCCATGTCCTGGTGGCCTCTCTGCCCTCCTATATAAAGCCCCTGGCGTCCGTGCTCACCGACACAGACGAACCCGGTGGCCGTGTCCCCCTCCATGTCCTCTAGCCCCTCCCCCTCGGAAAGAGGCACCTCCATGGTGTGGCGACGTGTGCTGTAGGCCTTCCTATCTGCATGGTATCCCCCTGTCGACTTGTCCCCTCCTGTCAGCTTCTCTGCTGACTGGACCCTCTTGAGGAGTGGCGAGCGCGGCGGCTCTGCACTGCGGGGACGCACAGAGTGGCGGGCTATGGTGGGAGGGGACAAAGTCTTGCCGTGGAAACCCTGTAGAGACTTGGGGTGATTGGGGAGGCAGGATGGAGAGCACTGTGGAGAGAGGGGCTGAGGAGGTGGGATACATGCCAGCGGTGAAGGAGGAATACTGCTCGTGGACTTGCAGCGACCGGCTTTGGTGTAGCGGCCTAAGACATGTAGGGAACTGGGACGGGCCTGTGGCACGGGGGAGTTAGGGGAGCTGGAGCAAGGAGAGGAACTCGAATCTGACAGAAAAAAAGAGAAATACAACATTTTGGTCCTAAAACAACAACACTGACAGCTCACTTTTTTGGGACTCAACTGTCACATGACATCCTCACTCACCTCCGGAGTGGTCAGGAGCCGGGGAGCGACAAGGCGTGGATGGCCCAGGAGAGAGACTCTGCGTTGGGGAGCCGGAGAGGCTGTCGCTGGATGACTGGTGGAATCCTGAAGAGAAGCTGCGACTGCTCTGCATGGGCGGAGGAGGTGTGTGCTTAGATAGCTTCTTCAAGATGCTACGCCGTCGGCTGCAGAAGCGGTGAGATAAGAAGAGGTCAGCTGGGTGTTCTTGGCATTCATGCTTATTTGAACCGGTACACATCCTCAAGAAAGATGAATTAAATTTCAATATATCTTTAGTTCTTTTCTGTTTTTCTTGTAGAGTTCTCTGTCACTTTGGTTCGACAGGTGCTATATGAATAAAGTAATTAATATTGTATCATTATGTACCTTTCTTGTCCGTCCTTCCTCTTGCTCTTCTTGCTGCGCCGAGCCATCTTGGCCTTGTAGCTCACCTTTCTGGCGGGGCCCACCTTGATAGAAGTGTTCTCCAGTGCAGTAGTCTGCAGAGTCACCTTATTGCCACTCTGTCGAAAACAGATCATTAACATAAACACCTCTCTGTAAGGCGTTCAGTGTGCCACAAAATGATATGTTACTAACTAACTGAAAGTACTTTTGAGAAATTTCCCTGACATAATACAAAACACAATCATCACTGTGATCATCAGGACATACAAGAAAAATATAATCTGAATATCAAAAATTCTAGTTCTCCTCGTACCTTGAGCAGGAGCTCCACCACTTCAGTGTGGACGAGACCCTGGACCGATTCGCCGTTGACGTGAGTGATGAGGTCGCCAGCCCTCAATCCTGCCTCGTGTGCCGGACTGCCCTCCTCAACACACTGTGCAGACAAAATTGGCAGGCATAAAAGTTGTTTCAGTTCATAATTTCTAGACCAAAATATGTATGTTTCAATAGTATACTTTAAGTAGTTGAATACACAGAATACCACAGACTACACCTGAGCTGTGAAAACCTACCCAGACCATGTGGTGCACAGTGTAGACGTCACTGTCTCCCATGTAGACTCTGATAGCCCGTAGTGCAAAGCCGAACCTCTTCCCAGAGCTGTGGATGACCACAGGGGGCCTGAGGCAGCTGATGCTGACAGAGAGGTCCCGGCTGGGGGACGAGTCTCTGGACGAGGGGTTAGATGACAGCGACAAGGACGATTTGGGGCTTGTAGGTGCTCCTGCTGAGTCATCTACATCAGGATATGAACAATTCTTAGTTAAATAAATGACAAATGACATTATTTTTATCTTGTTCACAGAATAGGTATTTTTGGTTGGTGTGTAAATTACACAGCATCAGTCAGCAGAGGGCACTGTTATCAAATGGATACTCTTATTAAATACAGAGTTGAAGTCACACTAGTGCAAGATTTTCAAAAGTTGATTATGGATGGATTCTGGGCCAGATTCAATCTAGGATTAGTGACAAAGATAGCCATAAGAGCATGTTGTGTACCTGGGGTGATGATGAGGGACAGGCCAGAGACAGAGGCAGACTTGGGGACTTTGCTAGCAGGGGATCTGGGTTTCTCTGGGGTCTCCAGCTGGTGGGCGATGCGTCGAGACGCCCCTCTCCTGAAGGACGGCCTGGTGCCTGTGCTGTTGCTCCTGAGACGAATGCGCCGCAGGTTGGAGACCACACCATCTACAATTAGAGGGTATAAAGCATCAGCACTGGTGTTTCATGACAGCAAACCGCAGAGAATGCGCAGAGGCCTGTGTACGTCTGTCTCACCTTCCTCCTCGGCAGATATGGCGAAGCGAGGCATGATGTCGAGGCTCTGGGTGCTGTTCATTACCAGTGGGCTGGCGCTGCGCTCCGACTGGGATGAGCTGGACGAAGCACGAGGACGCAGACTGTGAGGGAAAACACAGCCAGGATGTCAGTAAAGCCTGGGATAGGAAGTTTGGCCAATAGATGTATTTATATAGGACTGATGTAAGAAAACAGCATACCAATCATAAATCAATTTTTACACAAATAACTTTTGGTTTGTGATACCAGGTTAGGGTTAAGGTCGCTCAAAAACTTAACATGGTTACATTGTGAGGAAAAAAACATGACCTTCTGTCAATCTTCTTCATTATTACAGTGCTGATTTCATCTGCTAAAACATTTCACAATATACATGTCAGTCGTTAATGTCCTAACAGTCAACTCCATTCAGGTTCATAGAGGGACCTGGAGCCTTTCCCAGCATGCACTGAATGGAGCGCATGAAAGCTGACACTGCTATTCACACCTATGAGCAATGTGAAAGCCTCCAGCCGACCTGCATGTCAGGTGGAGCCTTTCAAATTGCTTAAACATACTGACAAAACCCAACACACACAAACTCAATATAGAAAAGGATCAAACCTGGGTGAAGTGACTGTGTTGCACTGATTTAATATACATGTTATTATTCCAAATGCCCCATTTTCAACGTCTCATAAAAATCTGAATATAAAGTACTTCAGAAGATTGCACCTCCATCTCACATTTTTCATTAAATTCATGGTTAACAAGGCAAGAAGGAGGGCCGACTGTAAATCTTCTCCTCTCACAGTGAGTACATCACTCCATCACATATCACTCTCTCACCTCCCTCTGTGTCCATCTGCCCTCCTGTCTCCGCCAGCCAAATGTTTGTATCCATCGCCAGGGGAGAGGACTCCCCTGCCCTCCCACCGCTCTTCCTTCTCCTCACTGTGGCTTCGCTCAGATGACGACAGGCTCTGGTTGGACGGCGTGGAGGTGGACAGGTGCTCCGTGCTGCTGTACACCTAGAGATTTATTGAGGAAATGGGTTACATCAGTGTCTTCAGTTTATCAATATCATATTTATCTTTTGGAAGCGTTAATTATACTACAGGTGAAGACCAATCAGCAGAGCAGTAACAAGTACCTTGCTGAAGCGGTGGGCCACAGAGGAGAACTGCCGTAGCTCCAGAGATGATTCATCATCGTTGGTTTCGTCGTCGTCGTCGTCTGAGCCCAAGTGACAGTAGCGCTCAGTTCGGGCTGTAGGAAAAAACAGTGAAAGTGCATTCAATGATGAAAAACTGATCACACCGTTTCTTCCCTAGTTGAAATCGACAACAGGCCATTACTGTAAAATCATCAACATTCTGACTCTCATAGTAGTGTGTCCTCCTGTGTTTCTCATAAAGGTGTCCAGGTTTGTCTGTTTGTTTGTGTGTTTTTGTTTATGTATGCATCTGTCCATGAATCCAGCTGCTTTGTCACATACTGTCAAAGTAACTGGTGTCGTCCTCAGTCTCTAGTTGAGGTATGAATTCAGCTTTCTGCCTCAGGAGGCCGTTCCAGTCCAGTCCCAGGAAGAACGTGTGCATCTTCACCTCAGTGGTTCCACCTGAAGCGAAAAAGAATTAGTGAAGTAGTAAATAATCAGACAAATATTTTTGTTTTGCATGTTTGCTTATCTTGGGGCTGGTTAATATCGAGTCCTGAGCAAATACGTGAACAAAATAGTCTAATTTATACCACAAGATCTCCTTTTGTGTTTTATCAAATGACAATATGGCTCTCAAGTGCATCATCCAGAGGCAATGTTTTTGATAAAGGTAAAATGTGTGACAAAACAACATTATAATGAAGCACTGGGGTGTTGCAGAGATGTCCTGGCCTACAAATCTTGTTTTCCAGATGCAAGAAAACATGTTTGTTTAGTAGAGACCATAATAAAAGTCATATCATTATAATTTTAAGTTTTTCATCATTTCTATTAATCATATCGCAATTTTACTATATGTCAAAATAACCCTGACCACTGATCATAACCAAGCATGTGGCCCAAATAAAGTTTTCTTAACAACGGCTATGCCACATTCCAACCATTTCCTTGTTAACCTTGATGATCACAGCTTTGACGTAAACGCTAGTAGAAGTGTCTCTGAAGATTAAAAAAAAAAAAAAAACTTGAAATATCATCTAAATATTTCTTAATTTGTCCACATCTGGTTTGTAATCCCTCTCTAATGAAACCCCACATCATGGCTGGCCCAAAAACCTGAACAATTAAAGGTGCCACAAGACCATCTGTTTGAGCCTCTGAGCCCTCAGACGGTCACAGTGACATGGCGGGCTTTACTACAGAGGGCCTTGTCCACACGTTCGTCACCAACCTGTTCCCAGACGTTCCAGGGGGCTCTGTCTCAGCAGTCTTGTGATAAGGTCCTGGGCATCGGCAGGCAGAGCGTCCTCCCCGTCTGGCCAGATGATGTCATCTGGATAAAGAAGCACATACCAGTGATGCAGTGAAAGGATTTAAATATATCTTCACAGCCCTAGGAAGTGTTGCATGTGCTGACTCTCTTACCATTGACCACCTGACCAAAGAGCTGCTCTGGTGTGTCTCCAAAGAAGGGCACGCAGCCCACTAAGAACTCATAAAGGATGATGCCCATAGCCCACCAGTCAACTGGCTTCCCATAGCCCTGCCTCAGGATTACCTCTGGAGCAATGTACTCTGGAGTACCACACACCTGCAGAAAGGAAAAACAGACAAAGAGAGCAAACTGATGTTACAGAAGGTCATAATCACAAGCGATGAGACAAAGCGACGACGAGATGAGAAGAGACAAACCTGTTTGTCGATGAACTCTCGAGTATCCTTTTCAATGTGTCCTTCGTACAAGTTGGTGGTCATGTTCATTAAACCGATCTTTGACAGCCCAAAGTCTGTCAGCTTTATGTGTCCCATGGAGGTAATTAACAAACTACAGAAGAGGGAGACAGAGAAATGTTTCATGTTACATTAAATGCTTACCCCCGAAAACACAGATCTCAGACTCGGTAAGAATTATCAAAAGCTTCAAGTTTAACAAAATGCTGTTTCACCTTCAAAAAGATTGCAAATTCTTTACTGTCTAAAATGATAAAAGCTTTAAATGACTTAGGTGCTGCCTGAGAGGAAAAAAAATACAAAATGTGAAATGGGAACTCACTTGTCAGGTTTGAGGTCTCGGTGTACGATGCCATAGTTATGAAGGTACTCTAAAGCCAGGACAGTCTCTGCAAAATACATGCGTGCCATGTCCACGGGGAGAGGACCGATGTTCTTCAACAGGTTGGCACAATCGCCACCTTAACGTACAAACACAGTCAGATGCTTTGAAAGATTGTGTTTTGCATTTACGTTGAGTGGGCATAAAAAGACTACACATCTTAAAAGTATTGTAAATAAAGTTGTGTGTCAAATTCTTGGTAAATAACCATTTTATATCATATCATCCGTGTGTATTGATCTATAGCAATAATTTCAACAAGGCTGACCTTCCACATACTCCATGACCATGCAGAGGTGCCTCCGTGTCTCAAAAGAGCAGAACATAGAAACCACAAAGGGATTTTCAGCAAAGGTGAGGATGTCTCGCTCCACAAACACCTGCTGAATCTGGTTCCTAAGCATCAGGTTCTGCCGGTTGATCTTCTTCATGGCAAAACGTTGACGGGTTTCCTTGTGGCGCACCAGAAATACAGCCCTATGTGGCAGGAGGAGGGAGGAGAGAGGGCAAAAGAAGAGAAAGAAGGAAAATTACAGGACAAATGGGGATAGAAGGGTTTACGAGGGATTGAGCGGAGTGGGAAAAGAAGGCGGGGAAAAAGATGTGGAAACATATACATCACTTACGAGTGAACATCACTTCAGACTTGAAATGGAATTGTCCAGACAAATTCTAAGTGTTACAACAGAAATACTACAACAACACATCCCCATTTTAGTTTCTCTTCCCCTTTTATTGGGCTATCTGCGGCGTCGGCTAAAAGACTGAGTCAAATGCCAACAAAGAAGTCTGTTACTCACCCATAGGCGCCATTGCTAATGAGCTTGATGGTCTCAAAGTCGCTCTCCAGTGGTTTTCTGCGAGGAGGGGTGCAGGCTGCTCGGCTCTGAATCACACCCAACCAAAAAAGAGAGAAAGAAAAGAACAGGAACTTTAGAAAAGCATGCATCTTGCACTGCACTTCATAACTTGATCTGATTATGTGAAGGTTTTCAACCTAACAACTTAACAACATAAACTGTATCTATCCAAGCAACCTCTTAAGCATTTTTTTTAGCTATACTTTATGAGATGATATATTTCTTCAGTAAAGCTGCCACTGCCTTTATAATCACTTTGCCCACCAACGTTTACTCTGTCAAATGAAGAGTGACTTATAATTCATTATAGCTACTTTATATAACTTCATATTGTAAGCTTATACCTGTGTGGGTGTCGCCTCTCCAGGGTCATCAGAGTCTCTGCTGGACGCTCTGTGACTTGGACTTGTCTGCTCCAGATGGACCATCTCTGTGACAGCAGCAGAAACGCAGATCAAACTCCATTCAGCTGAACAATGAGGGCTTATTCAACACTGATTAATTATGCTAACTAAATCACAACTGTCACTGAATCTAAAACAAATGTTAGCACTTTTGTAATATCTTTTTTATGGTTTGTTTATAACATATCTGATTATGGCTTTTTCAAATTCAGTTGATTTATGTTCTGCTCTGTTCAGTGTTGGGAAAGGAAACATGTAGCTCTGTAGTATTTTTTAATGTTCTCATCAAAAAAACAAAACCTTTTAAGTAAACAATGAAGAAACCAGTATCATCACAGCAGATAAAAAGGTGAAAAGACAGTACAGTCAAAGTAATAGTAAGTTGACCAAAATGTACACAATAATAAGTGCTGTCTTCATATCGTATAAGGATGAGCCTTGTTTTCTTGCAGAGCTCTAAAAAAAAGTTGTGACAAATATAGGGTTACATAAACATAGTCCCATTAGCTTTATTGTTTCACCTTATACATTTTTTTCCTCTTATTGAGAGAGCAATCTTAAAATAAAGAAAAAGCTTGTATCATATCACCATAGAACTGATGCAATGATTAATTATACCAATAATAATGATATCTAATATATGTCGTACAGTGCAAGTCTTCCCAAACACACCACTCATAATAATAATAATAATAATAATAATAATAATAATAATAATAATAATAATAATAATAATAAATAATCAATTAATTCCACCTTCCAGAGGATCCCTGGTGAGGCCCAGTTGGCTGATGATGTATCGGGGAATATCAGTCTTGATGCCCTGGCCCACCTTGGCTTGACCTTCTGCAACCTCTAAACGTTGGTAAAACTCCTCCGGATCGAACTCCTGCAGAAAGCAAAGGAGAAGACATGTTGCGGTTTTAATGCATTTTAAATATCAGCACTCAGTACAAAAAAATACTACAATAGCACAGGGAAGTGTTGCATG
Source organism: Acanthopagrus latus (assembly GCF_904848185.1). Taxonomy (NCBI): domain Eukaryota; kingdom Metazoa; phylum Chordata; class Actinopteri; order Spariformes; family Sparidae; genus Acanthopagrus; species Acanthopagrus latus. The sequence continues at coordinate 10,285,365 of NC_051059.1, read as the reverse complement.
AAAAATACACACAGTCCCTTGGCAGATAGGCTGCATACTGCACACAAGGAAAAAACTTAAAAAGTGAATCCAGCTGATTTCTTCTTGATTTACAGGACAAATATCTGGGCTAAATTTAGGACTTGAATTACCAGCTCGACATGTGCCATCGGTGTTGAATGGCTTTTAAAGCACTCCAACTCAAACACCACCCTCTACACTTGCTGTTGGTTTATTCCAACATGCAACCGTGTTATCATAACAGCAAAAACTATGATTACTGAACCGTATCATCACTGTGTGTGACTCACCTGTGACATCTGCATTTGAAGGGACAGATACTGTGTTCAAGGCTCTAAGCTGGTAAGCACCATGTTGGATTGCATCACTCCTCTACCTATGATCGCCACTGTGTCTCCCAGTGAGTCTTACCAGACACTCCAGGAGCCGGGCTGGCCTGGAGATGATGATGAGGATCTTCTTGACCAGTTTGGTGATGACAGTCACCTCCTCACTCTCTGAGCGCTCGTACGCCTGATCAGGAAAGGACAAAAGGATGATGGATTACTGCTATGACTGTAATCCAATTTGGCACAAGCCACGAGGCAGCATGGCTTGTCCACAGAGGCTGCCTGTGCACCGGCTCGTATTATTTTTAGCATCCATTTCATCTTCTTTCATGATCTGTTAGTGATTCAATGAACCAGGGCTGGTATTTCAACATCTTGCATCAATACTCATTTCTGTTCGCTGCCTCACCAGATTAATGAATAATATAAAACACTTGCAAAGGCTGCTTTATTAACACTCATTGTCTCCATATCTTAATCTAACATTGCCTTGCCTTGGTCAAACAGCAGGTTTCGGGTCATTGTTTAAGAGGTGGTGAAAGAAAGATGTCAGACAGAGTTCAGGTTAGACAGCAGATAGGCTGACAGGCTCTGTGCCTTAGCCTGTAAAACCTGTTGCAAGATTTGTTTTTAAAAAGGGTATAGTCAGAACAACAGCCAGTTTAATTCCAGAGAAGAACTTGCAAGCACAGGGACACATTCAAGCATTTTAACATGTGACAGGAGGGAAAGTAAAACTCTGAGAGAGCTGGAAAATGAGTGGCTTAGTGGAAATTATAGACCAAATAATGTCTAACCCTGATGCGCTGTAGGATAAACTAAGCTACCAGAAGACTGAATGAAAGCACTGAATCGACTGCACTAACTGTGGCCCCATTATTAAAAAAAATAACTTAATGATAGTTATACAACTTTCTGTGTATAAAGAGAAAGTCATTCAGGCCCTCGGCCTGCAGCAGAGGCTGTAATCTGTTTTGCAGAAGGCAACGTTTGCTGCAGGAAATCGGTTGCTGAAAATGTTATATAATAAATCATTATGTAATCAAACACTTGACCACCGCACAGATCTTTGTATTAATATAAAATGACAATGCCATTACTGGCCAATGAACTGGAATCGGTGCTGAACAAGAACCAATCAAACAGGCAATTTCAATTCAATGTTCCCAGTGAAGCTACAGTGTAGCACGCAATGTCCCAGAGGGCAAGCTGAGCTACTGGCAATCAGAAATCCACTGACCATGTCTGAGAGGGAACAAACATTGGCTCAGCAGTTGCACGGGTGAATAACAAATAAAAAAAAAAGGGGAACAAAACTGTGTCTCCAAGAATCAGATGGAAAACCATTCTAAGAACCACTCACCTCATGAAGCAGCTTCTCCAGTTTCTCCTGCAGCTCCACAAAGTACCTGGAGGTAACCAGGCCTTTCTGCGACTTGTCCAGACAGTCTCTGGCGAGCTCCACCAGCTGGTGCTGAATGAATCCCAGCACACCATCAGCCAGGGGCAGAGCAGTTCCTGGGGAACACTCTGCAATGATGTCGAGCAGCTGACCCTCCATCTGGGCTGTCGCCTGGGAAACAACCAAGATGGAGGACTCCATTTAAAATGGTGACAGCAGTGACCCTTTCTTCAAAGATTCCCCCCTCCCACAGGTGAATGAGGCCTGTTTTCTGTGTTTTCCAAAGCTGATGCGTGCTTTGTAAATAACACTGAGATATATTACTGTGAATATTTTACAACTACAGATTAGAGACAAAGGAAGAAGCAAGAAAAAAAGCAAGAGAAGCACTGACAATACCTTTGGAAAGCGTTCTTTGTAGACATGATTCATCATGACAATTTCATTGTCGAACGTTCCACAGGTCCGTCCAGGGCTGGATGAGAAAAAAGACAAAAAAGACAAAAAAGAACGTAGATCAGAGATACAGTTTGACACTAAAGATCATTTCATATTATTGCACAGATAGAGATAATCTTTTATGAATGCTACATTTTAATCCCATATAAACAATGGAACCACTGATTCTTCATCAATCGTTTAGCCAATGTATCAAAAAATTTCCCAGAGCCCAAAGTGACATCTTCAAATTGCTTTTATTGTCTAACAAACAGTCCAAAACCTCAAGACTTTAATTACTATCATAAATGACAAAGAAAAGCAACAAACCTTCTCTTTTAAAGAGGCTAGAACCACCAAAGTTTGACTAATCATTTAATTGATAGAAATAAACTGATGAAAACTGACACACTGAAGCTGTAAAATAATGCAAATCTTTAAAGCAGTCATGTTAAGCCACCCTAAATCTACAACTTTCTTACTGTCTGTTGAACATTTGCAGTTTATTTGTGTTTACTGCCACCTGACGTGTTTGTAAATGACACTAATGTGATTCAGATCAGGTTCTCATCAGCGGTATCCATGACCACATCTGTTGTGTTCACAGGGCTTCAGTTACAAGGGTGCACCTTTGAAACCGTCATACGCATTACAAATCAATGTACTGTCATCACAACTGTTAAAAATAGCCACCCTGGGTGCCCCAATACATCACATACTACAAATAACATAACAAACACATTACTATTTCTGGTGACCCACAACAGATGTGGTTTTATTTGAGGGCAATAGCAACAGTTAACCCAGTGGGAACTATTTGCGGGGGATAAGAAATGCTTCACACCCTAAGGAGCTATTTTAGAGCAACACAGACATGTGTCAATCATGTATTTCATCAATATGTGCAACAATTTAGAGGAGTATCAATTTTATTTCATATCAATACATATGTCAAATACATGGATGGAGTTTTCTCTCCGATGTAACTACTGGAGGGATCGTGATAACAACCCTCCGCAGCCGATTACAAAAGTCTCCAGCAACCTCAAAACTCCCTGCCGCTAGAGCTATTTAGAGGGCTTGTTTAAGTGTTTCATGAGAGCAGCGATCCTGAATGATGAGGGAATGCTACATTCTAATCCAGGGGATCACAGCAGGCTTTTTTTCCCAAAACCACATAGAATAATTATACCACCATCTTCGAATCCTACCAGCCAGTAATTCATTATTTATAATGATACACGAAAGACATTACAGAACATTAGGCCAACTTTTGTCGGTTTGAGGAGCCACAATCCATCCAAACATGACACTGCTTGTTTACGTTTCTATTTACACTGCTGCTACCAAGTAGCACAGTGATGCTTACTGCAAGCTTCAAACAAACTCCAGTTAAACTAGCAGGTCAATTCATCTGTCACAGTATTATTCTAAGCCTGTGATGGAGTAAGCAGCTGTGTAACAGTTCTTGGCTGTTAGGTGATGTTATCTATTACGAAAACTAACAGAGAATAGACTTTGGTTCAGTAGTTTTAAAAAAGGAAATGAGGTTGTAACTTTTTTCAACAGATTGGCTGTTCACTTACCTATTGAATTACAGGAATTACAGGAGCTTCGGACCAGGATGGGTGGAGGCTAGCTAATTAGCAAGCTAGTTAGTAATTGCTGCAACATAAATTAATAATAATAATAATAATAATATAAAAACTGCCATGTCCCTTACTTAACTTTCTTGATATTCTATTTAATTTTTGAATGTAATTTTTGAACTAATATTCTTATATATTGCCCCTTTAAACCTGGTTCCAACAATATGTGATAAGAACATAACTTTGTGTCATGCGTTAGTGTAAAATCAAATGGACAATGGAGTCCATGCAACTGAGCAGTATGCGTAATTCAAAGCTACCTGAGACTGCGTGAGCGGAGCCGGACAGGAGGCGCGTGGTGCGTGCCGTCTTCGTCCGCCACACTCTCTGTGCTCCGGAAATGTTTGAACAGGAAGTGGAGATCATCTTGAGTGGGCTGGAAGGGCAACTGGTGCAATAGCTCCTGGGAAGAAGAGGACTGGGAGGGAAAAGTGGGAAAGTACAGAGGTCAGGGTGCTGGAATATATGGTGAATTTCTAATAAAAACAATCTTAACTCAAACATATTTCCTGCTTTTGTCTGCTTTTATTTTCACATTTGCATCCATGTCAGGTTGTGCTTCTACTGCTTTGATGATAAGACATCCTGTCTTGAAAGGCTTCCTCTAACAAGAGATTTACACCACCGCTCTCTCAGATTCACTCATTATCCTGTGAATACTCAGAGTCTTAAAGGCTTTCATGTCCTCTATAGATCTGAATTAGACGTAACACTTGACAAGAACATTCTCAGAAAGGCTGCAATAAAATAAAACGTCATAAATCCCTTCCAGATTGAAGAAAATGACTCAGTGAGCTTTAGTGTTCTGCTCTCCTAAAGAAGGATTTTTTCTTTCCTGCTGCAGCATGCCCCAAGGCAAGCACCAGCGGCTGTTGCGTTGGCCATACATGCATTCGTTTTCTCTTTCCAAGGCAAAAACTGTGACACGCAGCCTGGAATTTATGAGAACTCCCATCTGGCTGGGATCTTGTGTTTCACTGGAGGAAGAGCAAAGGGAAGAGAAGCTCATCTGACTTGAGGAAAGAGAGGAGCTTCACCGAGAGACAAAGTGGAGGGAAAAAACAAACACAGAAAAAAGAAAGGGTAGAAGAGCCAGAAAGAAAACAAGTGATAGAGAGAGGGACAGAAAGATACCCCAAGGACGAAACTAGAGACGTGTCAGAAGTGAGCGAGAGCAGTATAAAGCCCTCACTGACGGCGAGCCTGAAAGGGGCATTGTGCAGGGAAGGGCTGACCTCACCGTCTCCAAGCCATGTGGTTGGCCATACAAAATTACAGCCGTGACAGAGGAGACGGGTATTGTTTTTACAGCCAACTGCAGTCTCAGTAATGACTTTCAGGACAAAAACCTCAAGATAATCAGCACTGAAATGTTCAACAAATAGCTGATGGGTGTAGCCGGGTAGCACAACGCACTCGCTGGGTTCTGACTTTTCCCGAAAGGAAAAGCTGAGCGCGGACACGTGAAACAGTGTACAGCCCCTAACTCGTGTGTGATGTCATCCAGGAAAAAGAAAGCATGCATTTCGACAAGACCTGTGTTATTTTAGTGATAAGGCTTATTATTCCTGTACTTTCCCCCAAGTCAAAAAGGGGCTACGCGAAGTACAGCTCAAATCATTTTGGTATGAAGTCATTTATTCAATAATAATCATAATCATTGGTCTCATGGCAAAATACTGACTTTCCAACAGCGGTCTTGTTATAAAATTCACCCAGAAAAATACCATATGCAGCAAAACGTTATGCATTTTAATTGTCACGTGCATATAAAACATATTTTTACTCTGGGAAAGGCATCTGAGGACTCATTCCTACTTCCTGTCTGTGGTGGAAAGAGCGATCAAAGGCTGATGATGGAGAGATGCATCATCATTGGACATATCCTGCTATGACTGAGTCATATAAGGATACAACATCCATCTCCAGTCAGCTGTTTTGTCAACTGGCTATGGTCGACCAGACTGTCTTGTGGCAGTGTTGTGATGGTGTGAGAACACTGTCGCCTTGGATTATGATTGCAGAGATGCTAGCAGGTAGTTTCCTCACCAAGAACAGAGGCGGAGATCTGCTTGGATTCATTGTGGAATGAAAGAATTTTCCCAAACATCTGCTGCAGCATAATCTACCTCCAAGCTGTACTCTGTAGGCCTATGGTTAGGGTGAGGGTCATTCTGAATCATTTACATTTTTGCAGAATTTGTGGCTAACTATGCTGCTACATTTCACACTAAACTTGACATATTGCGTATGTATCTATGTATGTGTATGTATGTATTGTATGTGACAAAAACCTTTCTGTCCTTCTGTCTAAACACTCACATATGATCCTGTTGAGTTCAAGATCAGGTAAACTGTTTTGCACATGCTGGACCATCATGCGCCACAAGCTTTCTCTCCTCTTACACTTGACAACAATCCCACTAACATCTGCAAACATCTGTTTTTTGTCTTCAGTAGTAAAGGATACAATCGACATTCAGTCCCAGGTCAAATGACTCTGCATTCAGAGGTTTATCAAATCTTTGTTCAAGTAGCACTAGAACATTGTTCGGTCTGCATTGCATTTGAAAGAAATTCAAGTAAAATCTAAGAGCAAAGTAGCCACCTTGGTGTTGGTGGTGGCCTCCATACTGGTTTCTGCTGTTACTGTTTTCTGGGAGCATTTATGATGTGGAATGTGACACACCAGGAAAACAACAGAATAATGTGCTAATTTGGGTGTAAATATTGTGTCCTCAGCTCCTGTTCAAGTCGAAAAAGGGAAAGGGAGGGAGTGTTTCCAATTCTTTAAACTTTTACATGACAATCTGGATCTCAAGAATACTTAAGGTTTTAAACACGCTTGTAGTCTTTCACTGCGATTGGTTGGTCAAAAGGTCTAAAACTTTGACAGCTCATCTAGCACACAGCCCAGGTGCTGAGCATTTTTATGAAAGAACACTATAAACTAAGTCTACCTTAAATCAGCAACCACTTATAAGTGGATTTATTTCACACATTGTGTGTAATCGGATGGGCTTTACAGTTCAGTTGGTCAGCACCACAAGTTTACAAGACACGGCTGCACTGTAAACTAATTGATAGACCGACTACAAGTAACAAGAGAAGCTAAATGGTCCCGCGGCAGTGGTTTGGAAAGCGGTTGAATGTCTGATGAGCAAAAGAGTCAGGCCTAACTGGCACTGATGACTGCACGGAAATAAAGACATTGAGACAGATACAGTAGCAGACTCAGCTTACCGATACTGATGAACTGGGTGCGTTGGTACAATATCCAGACGAGGGAACCGACGCCACAGACCACCGTCGCCCATCCGCTCTGTTGAAAACAAAACAGCAACAGACTGCTCAGTGGTGGCTCCACCAGTAACACATATGCAGCCTTCACATCCTGTTGACTCACACCAATCATCAAAGCTTCACCAAAATCATCTTCGCATGCAAATTTGAAATCTGATGCTTGAGACTGTGCGAAGAAAACGGCAGCTCGTCGTTTTCTTACCTTTCAGTGCGGGCCAGTTGGCTACACGGAAGCAGAAAGAGGAAAGAAAGGGGGGAAGGAGGCGAGGAAGACGGGCGAGTGGAGACAGAAGAGAGAGAAAAAAAACAGACACTGTTTAATGACAGTGACAGAGTAAGTCTGGCTGTCAGAGTCACAGCACTGTTTGTCTGTCACAGCTCGCAGCCACTGGCGGTCTGCTGCTGCTGCTGCTGAACACCTGCCAAGCTGCTATCATACTGCAGCACTCACACTCACTGCCACTTAGCTTGTGATTCATTTTATACTAAACGCACAGACACAAACATACACTCCCAAACAGCGCCTACACATACGGCATGAAACGCCCAACCTGGCCGCTACAACAAATGGAAAAAACTGCAACCTTTTTTCTGTTTAATTTGCCATTTTCAGTGACAGCTTTAATGATCTGATTCAGTTATTGGTCAGCTGTCTGACTCATCAGTTTAATTTTTTAAATTAAAGAAATTCTCTGATTTCAGCTTCTTAAATCTTAATATGTTCTGTTTTCTTTACTCCTTGATGAGAGTAAACTGAATATCTTTAGGCTGTGCACAAAACACAACATTCAAGGAAGTCATTTGGGGATTTTTACCAATCTAAGACATTTTATACATTAAAACCACAAATAGATTAATACATTTTCTTTGATTAAAAGAAAATAATCAACAGTGAGATGGTTGCAGCCCCACTCCACATTTCCTCTATCTCCATATTCCCCATATTTTTCCATCCAAGATGGCACTCTGAGGACGTGTCCCAGTTTCCTTGACTGATTCAATCTGTGATGACAATGATGGTCAAATGTTTTCCCACACAAAAAAACAGCTCTTGGGGACATGGAGCCAAATCAGTGGTGACACAATGAAATTGAACAGTTCTGCTCTGAGATCTAAGGAGGTGTGTGTGGGGGGGTTTTCTCATTTAGTTCACACCCGATATGTATTTCATACGCTATGTGTTATTATCAAATGCCCCACCACTGATACTAGGTTGTTGTATTAAGGTCCTGTGAGGCTTAAGAGGATAGAAGCGAGATTAAAAACAGGGAAAATGTTGGAGTCAATGCCTGGGGTGTAAACAGGAACAGAAAACTATAGTGAGCTACAGTTTTGGCAGTCCTCACACCTCAAGGTTAAAAGAAAGAACAGTGCGGCAGCTACAGGATTATGCCTGCTTCCTTATCACGCTTTTCCCTCATTTGCATTAAAAAGACTTATGTATTCTTTACATAAACCCCATCTATTGCATGTCTGGCTCTTCAGTGTTTACATGACACAATGATTGCACAAACAGCAGGGCCATACAGCTTGTGTGAATAACAAATGTACCCAGCAGAGCCCTCAAAAGTGCAGTTACAGCATCTGTCTCCACACTGGCAGCTTAAAAAGTCTCAATAAATTCAGATGAGTCATGCTGGCTCGTGCAAAGGCAATTCTATTAGGAGACATCCCCTCTGCGTCCCCCCCCTGGGATGATGGTGCAATATGCCATACTGCAGTGCAACATCTAATGCCAGTTCAGAGCACATGATATTGGAGACAGGCATCACAGCAGTACATACAGTGAGACAGAATATTCTTAAAACATCTCTACGAGTAGCTACTTTGACTATTTTCTGCGACTGGGCGAGCCAGGTCCACCTCCTTCTCCTCTAAATCCCAGTGACTCTGAACACAGTCGCAAGAATAACAATAAGAGGGCAAGCTTTGCCATTTCCCCCAATAATCACCGCAGCCCTGACTAATGAGTGTGTGCATGACATGGCGTCTTAATTGGCTTGAAAAATGCAGAGACCCACGTCCAGCGAGTGGCCCTGAGGGCCCTTCAGCTGGTTGGACTTGCCTCTCGACTGCCTCATTTCAACTACGGGGGGGGGGCAACAGGGAGCAAGCCGGGGCATGTTCATTATTCACGCAACTCAGTTTCCTCTCATATGGGGTTACTTTAGCGTGCTTGCATTGGATTTAGCTTAAAATAAGTGAATAAATGTTGATGCTGTGGCTAGGTTTTGAAGCAGCTTGGCTATGTCTGACACTCCTTGCAGGTTTCTGGTTCCTGCGTTTGACTGAATCATAAATGGATAGATATACACACATATTTTTTCCTTGGGATTCATTTCTTATGATTTCAATTTAAGCTGTCTTCAGGATGGCGGTTCATGTCTTTGCAAGAAGAAAGATTAACCTACTTTAATGTTAAAATATGCAGCTAATCCTCTGTTGTTTGGGGGCATATGTGCTGCATTTTATCAGCCTTAAAGTTCTTGTGTGAGGCAGGGAACAAATCCATATTAAAAAGCACTTGAGTTCATTCTTACCTGCGGGCAAACTGGAAGTTGGCAGAGGTGCTGGCAGAGACATTTCTGGGGCTTTCTGAAGGGCTGCTGCCGGCTGAAGAAACAAACCAAAATCAGTTACTAACTTCGATAAGCTAAGATGACTGAGTCATCATGTATACAACTCTCCCACTGGCTGCCCTCTTGTTTTGCATGATTAGTTTTAAACTGGTTTTACTTCACAGTTCACCCTGAAACAATCAAATCTTTTAATTACAGCAACACCCCCGCAGACGTTAACTAGGCCTCTTCACTTTCTAATCAAAGAATCTCAGCTTCTGCAGACTGCAGGGAGTCCTGTTGTGGAGCCCATCACACCACATACTTTTAAAAGGGTCACTAAAGGGTTTTCATGCCAGCACCCGAGGGCAGAGCACTACCACACCCAAACATGGACGCAAAGAATGAATAAGCCTAGACTGAATGAGTAGCCTAGAGGAAGCAACAAGAAAAACATCATCGTGAGAAGGTAAACCATCGTATGTCTTATGCTCCTAACAATCCCATAGCAATGAACGCATCCCTATGAAGACAACCAGAGGGGAAACCAGCGCTCGTCTTGTGACATACAGCATCAAAAACAGGGCTGAAGGCACATGCATAAAGACAGAACAGCTAATGTAATGGTCTCCTGCCACTGATGAACCCCCTCACCTCTTCATTCCATATCATCCTCTTCTCTAATCAACGTTGACGCAAAGTAACAGACTGAGTTGTAATTTATCTGACTAACAATATCACACACGGAGCCAAGCAGACACATGCAATACAAAACAGCACACAAATACCTGTGGCAAGTGGGAGAGGTGAGAGTGGACGTGAGAGAGTGGGCGACGGGGTCCCGACCGCTAAACTCCTTCTCTTGTTGTTACGGGAACTGCGAGGGGAGGAAAACAAAAAGGAGAAGAGAGAAAACATTTGTTTATGCAGAGCGATCACAGACACAATCGGTCCTCACATGTTGCCTTTTATCAGTCACGTCAGATAAACACAGTTTGACCTCTGAACTGGAGCTGCTGATTGTGATATGCAAAACACTGATTACAGTTGTGATACCGATGACTCGGGTGGGTGTTTAGACATAAACATGCCTGTATGCAAATACGTAAGGAGACTCTCACAGAGGAATGTAATCTACAGTGTATTACGTTGGGTTAAGGTTAAAGGTTGAGTTCACCCAAAGATGACAATTCAGTCATTATCTACCGCCCTCGATGGAAAATCTGGCGAGGTTTTTTCCGTTCAGCCATTTTTGAGGCTTCACAGCAAAATAGTGGCGCAGCATTCTCCCAAACAACTGAAGTAGTAGGGACCTGTTTCAGAACATTAAAAAAAATAATAATGAAAAGGACAGAAATTGGCTGCATACAGCTTGGCCATCATAATCCAAGTCTCCTGAGGCCTTGAGATCCCCCATTGATTTTACAAGATGAAATTTTCCGATAAGTCGCTAGCTGAAAGAGTTGGCACACACCGTCTCAAATGGATGCATGTGCTCAAATGCGCGCTCACGTGGTTAGACAGGATTCATGAGAACTCTTGATCTCGGCATACATCAAGAGTTTACTTGTTATCAGAATGTTTGTCTCACACATGCGTTAAAGCCAGAGTACTACCACTAAAGCACTAACGCTTTTAGCTTTTGGATAATGACTTAATTTTCATTTTCAGGTGAACTTTTCCATTCAGTCACATTGTAATGTTCTTATAACTAACATCATAAAAGTCTTCCAAGATAATGGAAATACATAGATCATATGAATATCTTGGGAGCCATGCAGAGAGTGGACTATGAGGTAAGGTATTACACTAAAGTATCAATGATGATCCGATGACATCTGGAAGTCATTTTCATGTGAGAATATGGGAAACATCTGGAAAGAGTAGTGGTGCTTGTACCACTGGGAGCACCTGATCCTATAAAAACAGCGTTGTCCGGCTGTTATACAACGATGCAGAGAAAATAAGGGGACCCACTGACTCCAGTGACATAACTGGAGGCCATCACATGCCATCCATACCATTAAAGATCCATCATGTCCGTGCATGGACACAATCTTTACCCACACATACACACAACACAAACTGATCTATAAGGAAATCAATGCAGGGTTTTCCACTGCACAGGGAAACTTTGGTCACAAGCTTCTTCTGAAAAGAGTGCATCTGCATGTTTGAAGCTTTTTTTGATGTATGCAAAGTGAGTCTGCCAACCACTTATTTTGAACTCCTTTTTTGGTCACATGTAAAAGTAAGACCGGTTTAAAAGCTGGCAGATACTCCTAAGTGGCATTTCGAAGCACAACTCACCCACACACAGTAGATGTCAGTGTAATTATGATGCGCTTGCTTGCAAGTTCAAATGTTCAGTACGTTTCTGCCTGGAGGGCTGCTTTGCGTGCTTAAGGCTTCATTTTGAATGTAATCAGGGATCCTTTAAGTTTGTTTTTACATCCCCCAGCAAGCCTGGATGAAATCCCATCAAGCCTTTGGTTTCATCAATAGGAAGTCGATCCCATCTCTCTTTCTCTCTGGCAATGACCTAAAATAATTGAGGGGCTGAGACAACAACAGAGCCTGACGTTTCTGGGTCGGTGCTGAGGCAGATTCACGCTGTAGCTATATGGCCCGCAACCCTAAAAATGAGACGGCACAGCAACAGAGATTGGTGAGAGCCAATAACTGCGTGACATTGGCTTCAGCGACACACCAACCACAGAATGCCACTTAGAAGCGCAACATTTCACTCTTATCTGAAAATAAATAAACAAACACCCTTTTCACACCATAGAGCCTGGGACAAAAAAATATAAAGGCATGAAAAAGCATCAGTGTATCATACCATGACCACGAGAGAGCTTTATCATCAGTTGGCAGTGATAAGGCAGCTCATATCTGGGACAAACAATGGTGCGTTGTAGGGAGCTTGCAGGCAGACATGTAGCATGATGAATGTAGGCCACTGAGATGTTTCCCCATGTCTGCTGATGGTGAGGGGTTGCGTTTACTCATTAGGCTCCATTCAAAGTCACGCTGTTGAAGGGGTTCCTCAGCTGAGGCATGCTGCCAAGTTACATGGAAAAGGTGGAATGCTTGATACTCAACAAAACCTCATTAGCAGCCTGTCAATAATGAAAAAAACTACACGACATGTAGGTTTGTTGTGGTAAATCATATTTCCTGTATTGAATTCTACCCTGTTAAGCACTTGAGCCCTAAAGGCCCAAATATTTCCTTGAATTTTTTATGAAATGAGAGCTTGTTTTGGAAGCTTTTCATGTCCAGCATTGTTTCATAACTGACATGCAGTTGTATCTAATTCTTTAATAAGATTTCTATGAAGCAGTGGTCATTGTTAGAGGCGATCAGTTTGAGAAGTTGCATATGCTATAGAGTGACATATCCCACTATATTTCCTCAAATATTTAAGTGAGATATGTTGTATGGTTAAATCAAATATAACTAACATATGTATCATTTAGCATAATGTATAGGTCTTGGTATCTTTCGAGCCTGGACAGTCATTTTTAATAAAGGTCTCTGAGGTTGAGATATGCTTGGGCTGAGGGTAATATCATTAAAAATATATTTATAAATATACATTTCTTTTTTTTTTTCAAGTTCAATATATCAGGATGTTACATTTTGTTTTAATTATCATAAAGCGTTTGTCAATCCAAGGAAACACTTCTTCATTCCTTTCAGGCTCAATGCAGCAGATAATAACAACAATACAACTATCATATAGCTGAAAACCTGGCATTTTCTGAGACAGTTATTGTACCTTTAAAATCTCAAACCTTTGCCACCCTGACACATGAATTTACATGATGACAGCACAGGTTTTCTCCCAGAACTCCACTCATAAAAAGGGTTTTTGCGCCACTGAAAGGAGCCATAACACATACATGCGGTGCCAGAATCACAACAAACCATCTCACCATGTAAATACTGCTGCTTTGCAATAAATGATGATAAGATCCCTGTGATTGGCAAAGACACGCAGAGCTTGAAAGGCACATTTGCCGCTGCACTCAGTGTGTACCTTGGTTAAATTGATCACACCGATAAAAGCACATGTACAACACTACAGTCCCAGTAACCACACCAGCGTATCGATCGGCAGCGGTCGGGCTCGGAGTGTCGCTGTATGCGACAGCTGGCAGCAGACAATGCAGTCTGCTCACATACACAACACTCTACAATGGCCACGTTCCTCTGTCGGAAACAAAAACTAGGGCGGATGTAGCCGACACATACAGTAACGTACTGTCGGCTATGAGACACCGCTGAGGCATTATCAGCGTGAGCTGTGCGCCGACAATGTCACCGAGCACTACGAGGGGTCGCGTTTACGGGCTGCGAAGCAAATAGCTCAACATAAACGTTCAACAAATCGCCGTTTGTCAGACGGGTGAATGGCACGGCTCAGCGGGGAGCTGATGACAGCCACAGGCCGAGCAGGCGTCCTCGCTTAGCGCCACTTTAGCCAGGACTGTACCGCTTTTGTCTGCACATTCACCAAGTGTATCACCATAAACTGGCTCGTCAACGTTACCTTTTGGATCTCTTCATCATGGCCCCAGTCACAAAACTAGTTTTGTAGCTCGGCAACACGGTCCAGTAGTAATTTTGGTCAGACATGGTGACGGTGCTGACCGATAAATCCAACCCAGATATGAGAACGGTCCCCTTGCTACAGTGGGAGCATCATGTTGAACAGTTTGTGTTATTGGTGCTCGCTAGGCCAGTACGCAATGTCCAACGGCAGAAACTCCATTCAGCTCGGGCACAAAGTGACCCGCGACCCGCGACACTGCAGCTCGGTGCTGGCGAGCGGCTGCTAAGGCCATGTCCTCCGCTCCCCTTCTTCCTGTCGCCAGCCAGATTCACCAGACAGTCCGTGCCGAGCGGGGTGCGACATCATCGAGTGATATCTTCGCCAAAATATTGAGAGTGAGACAAACTTTCCAGCAGCAACGCCGCACAGCGCAGCCGCGTCAGCGCGCGCCGGAGGGAGGAGGCAGCAACGACGCCTTCAAGTACTGTCGGAAATCTCAGCTTTACCGATACGGTGCTGCCCAGCGAAAAAAAGAAGGGAAACTGAGGAGTGATGTATTTCCAATGATATTGACATTTCGGACATGCTCACTTATACACGCATCAACATCTTAATTTCTCTGAATAAAATACATACATGTAAAGAGTGCACAGGAATCGTATAGGAGCCATTTATTTTTCCAGTTATGGGCCTTACGAGTGCTCTTGAATGTTGCATTTTTGCCATCAGGGAACATTGAGATCCTCATGTGATTTTCATGGATTTCAAGGGCTGCACAGCACATGTTCCCCAGGACCAACTGTCCTTACATTTTAATATGAAGGGTACTTATATACATGTACGTATTGACTGTTTTATGTTGGGTGTTTAACATGAATGAATTATTTATTGTAAATTATCTTTTAATTCCTTTCTTTATTGCCTAATAAAATATTAAAGAACTTAAAAAATACTTTGTAATTAAGTCAATGTATTTAGTAATACATTAATTTACTGTACATTTTGTTATTGATGATTGAAATGCTTTATCATTATTTCTGTGACTCCTCTAGCAAACCTACAAGAGTAAAGAATTAGTCTTTTCAGTACTCTTAGATAGGAAGATACTGAAATGAACAGTCTCCAAAGCAGGGCTATTCTATACATTAAGCTACAAACATTCATTGACTCCAATAGCCCCAGATTCAATTACAGTCTATTTGTGGTAATTTGATTAGGTTAAAGAAAGTTGTTACAGGGCTTAACAGGATCCCACACCTAATTTTCTAGGCTATAGTACAGTTTGATACACCATATCACTATGATTAGTAAACATTTCCACAAACAAGTCCCTAAGGACATATAACAGTGATTTTTTTCCCAGAAAAAAAAACAAAAACATTCATCTTAATCCAGACCTCTAGATTTTTACACTGGTTGGACCAGTGTTTCTAACTTTTGCATTTAGGTGCACCAACAATTAATCTGGTCCAAAAATACATTTTAATGATATTACAAATGATGATTTTACAATGATTAACAACATATGGTTATAGGCTACATTTTATCTTAAATTAGATATGCTGAATGTCAGGCGCACCAGTGTAAGTAATGAAACGGCATGTGCGCCCAAAACAGTTGCACCCCGGAGCCCCACCTTTATCAATAATGCAATATTTGAATTAAATAAAATACGCATTTTCAAATAAACTATCTTTCTGGATTATTGCTGTCCACTACCATTTTCTTCCTAAACTGCCTGCATGAGCTCTACCATACCCATTATAGATGTTAGACTATGGCTGTGCTTGAAAACTGGCCCCTTCCTCTTTATGGATATCAGCTGGATCCAGCATGTAAAGCAGTATCGATACTAGTATTGAAATTGTAACAATCCTAAATTGGACCACTCACACATCCAGAATGCTTCCCCTCCAACTACTAGCTTTAAGCCGACAGAAAAACTGCCCTTAGATGAAAATTTCCTTGTTTGTCTCAGATACCTTTTTTGACAGTAGAAAAAAAAGATCTTTAATCTGTTTTCAGTATCTCCAGTGACTCAGACATTTCCTTTGACTCACAGAAAGTGAAACTAACCTGGCTTAATCTCTTTCTGCAGACAGGGGAAAAGTCCCTGAGCAGGTTAGACTCCTGACTCCTGTTTGAGTTGCAATTTCACCTGCTGGTTCCTCATGCTGTTCTCATGTCTCACTCTATTGATATGAGCTGTTATTACCCTATACAGTTTCCATTAATCATCAGCTAGCTGATTGCTGCTGGAGTCTGTACAGGAAAAATATTTGAAAACGAAACAAACACCCCTGAGCAGTCATCTGCCCAGCTTGTTTGCTCGGTAACATATTTCAACACATGATTCGCACAGACATGAGATTATTAACCCTAAAGTGGCGAAAAATGCTTCAGATGTTCAATCCCAATAAGTATGGATTTTTTTGGAATAAGGGAGATGCAACTTATTGATCCTCACATACTGAAAAGCTTGCGCGCACACAGTAACTCCTGAATGTTTTTGCACCTTTTGCTCTCCTTCTATCTGCAAAACCTGTCTGAGCGGTGAGGCTGCCCTGATTTTCAGGTGGCCCTAATAAGCAGCTTCAGAAGGTCGTGCCTCACAGGAGAGGGTCATGTAAATGTATACTCGTATGAAATGTGGCACGCATACACAATAAAGCTGACAAGTGACAGGCACCCAGTCGGGCTGGTTCGAGGAGGAGAAAAGGGGGGCGAGTGAAGACAGAGACAGGCAAACAGTGCAAGAAATAAGGTGGCTGATACTCACACATTTCCCCTGCGAGGAAGACTCAGTTCTTTCTAAAAGAAAGAGATGTGACATGTCAAATTAGATATCCATTCTTAAAAATGACTTTTTCTAGTTTTTTTTTCCATTTCATTTCCATTGTTTGATCAGAGAAATCTGTTGTTTGACTGGATGGCTACTCGTCAGAATAAACAGGGAGGGATGTGAGGACTTTTTTTTCGCTGTCTAAACAGGCGCTTTGTAGCATGTAAATAAGGTTACAGTAGTTTTTTTTTTTTTTTCAGATGATGCTCTTCGTGATCACACCCACTTCTCTTCCTTTCGGTGCATCGTCAATATCATTAGTTGCAGTACGGCCTAGTTTCTACCACGACAAGTGGGTCTCCGAGTCATTTACTGTCCGGGATGCAAATCCTCAGTAGCCCGGAGCTATTGTGTTTGAGCTCAGGCCACTGCAAAACTGCCCTTGCCAATCAGGATTTGAAGGATGGGGAGAGCTGGCACGGAATCATTTTGAGGCTACCTGTACTGATCCCATCCACAGTCCAGTCCATCTCAGGGTTTGATGTCACTGTAAATTTAATGTAACTGTAAATTTATAAACAAGGTGGATAAAAACGTGCTCAGATACTTAAACGAGGAGATTTCTGCAGTGAAAAGAAGTTTTAATTATTGCATGTTAAGCGTCATCACTAATCAGAACAAATCAGTGACGACTAACATTATTTCATGCCTTTGAATCATTCAGTCATGTGCAGTATTAGTACTCTGACAGGGCTACACTTAAATCTAAATTGCAGATTAATGTCAGGAGGACAAGAAACCAATCACAGTAAGTGAACGGGAACACCCAGTTTGGACTCTTTCATCACAAACCCATCAACCGCTCCACAACAGACACAACAGTGCTGCTCTCACCACTTCATTTATGTAGGAAATATACACATGAATGATCCAGAAGACAGAGAACAACGCTTCATTATTCCCATTCTGGACACTCCTGAGTGATAAACATGCAACCGGGGAGAAGATTAAAGGCATGTTTCTGTCAGTCATCCGGCAGCAACCCTTGGGGTTTTTTGTGCTCCTATCACCAAGGCAACCAGATCCACCAAAGCACCATGGGATAGCTCCAAAATAAACACATAGGAATCTGTTCTGCATCCATTAATTACATTAGGGCATTAATTATTACTGATGCACACATGCTGCTGCCGTTTAAATGAATAGACACAGAAAGATAAATCATATGTAAAAAAAAAACAAAAAAAAAAACAAAAAAAAAACATTCCCAAACGATGTCACACAAAGAACAAAGAAGCAGCTAAATATCAAATAAAATGTGTTAATGTTATATTTATCTTGAGGAAATCTATCGCATCGTCGCCTATGGCTCATCATCTTCATCATCTTCATCTTCATCATCATATCATGCAGTTTGCCTGGAAACAACCACCATCGCCTGCTGTCATGACAGTGTGTGTGTGTGTGTGTGTGTGTGTGTGTGTGTGTGTGTGTGTGTGTGTGTGTGTGTGTACCTGTAGACCGCGGCGTCTCAGGATGTTCGGCTCGTCCATCATTAAAGACAGTCGATTAAAAAAAAAAAAGAGAGGGGATCTCCGGTCAGTCAGCCCATACTGCGCTCCGTCCTCTCCACGGCAGCGTGGATAAAATCCTCCTCGCTGCTGCTGATGCACCACCACCTCCTCCTCCTCCTTCTCCTCCTCCTTCTCCTCCTCCTCCCCGGGGCGAGCTGCACGACACCGGCCCCGAAAAGGATGTCAGCCCCGGCGGATCACCTGATGGGGAGGGCAGGGGGAGGTGAGAGGGGGAGGTGAGGGGGGTGGTTAGTTAACCTCGACCTCAGTGATGAAGTGAGAGGGCGTGTTGACCCCACCCACTTATTGATATTCTGTTAAATGTAAAACAACTGTTTAAACTGTGTGTTAAGGGCGTTTCCGGGTCACATCATGTGAATTTCGTGCCCTCCTCAAAATCTCTGTGGGTCCCTGAAGCCTAATTTGACCCACTCTCAGTCTTCAGAATCATTAATCTGCAATCAGTCCACTAAACCCTTCAGAAACACATTGAATCCACTTGTTTCCACATGTTGTCACATGTGCTGCTCAGCCATCATGTGAAATGGCACAGTGTCTGTCTGGTGGTATAAAAGGGGACAATCGTTCTTTGAAGTCAAAGCCTGAATAGCAGTGATTGATCCTTCACACAGTGGTACCATGATGTCCCCCCCACAAATACACAACAATGGTTAGTTCTCTCATCCTGTGCTGTCACATGTCCATTTATGTCAGCCAGACGGGTGTGAATCCTCCTTTGTTATCCTGTGCAGTTCACTGTTGAACTGGAATCTGTGGCAAATCAATCGTCTCTGGACTTAAATATTAATAAGGAAGATATGGAAGATAAGATATTGGAGTGAGCTTTCTAGATGTGTCTCAAGTGACTTGTGGCATTTGAGCAGAAATGTATGGTAATGCAATATCATAGGTTATTTATTTCTACGGTTTCTCGCCTTCTTTTTGGTGTGGGGAGCCACACTGTGTCTTTTTCTTTCTTCCGTCCTTTCGGATAGGTTGGATCACTTCCCTGTAGAGTCCAGTGTTGTAAAATGCATCACTAAGTTGTACTTGAGTAAAAACAAAGATATTGTGTTAAAATTAAATGTGGTAAAAAATAAATAAATAAATAAAAAGAAAGCACTATCAGGCAGGATAAGGAGCTGAGATCGTGATTTATAAAACAGAAAGCTGACAATCAAAAATTAAGAATCCAAAAACCAAGGATAGCAAACAAAATAGCAACACAAAAGCTAAAACAATGCACAACCAAAAGCAAAGCTCACACCAGGTAAAAACAGGAGGCAACGAAGCATGAAAACACAAAACCAAAAACATCCCACGTGGAGACACTTGAAGTCACTGGAGGAAACACACTCGAGGGAACAGGCTCAGGTGAAGCACATGGGTGGGTAACACAGGAATGAACTGGCAAAGACAAGAGGGAGCACAAAGACTGTTTACACGCGCAACTAACAAGGGGACGAGGTAGAGTCGGAGTGAGGTGGAGCAACACAGGTGAGGGAAATAAACTGAAGAACACTAGAAGCAGGGAACAGGGGTGATGGGCTGGAAAAGGTGAAGACACAGGAAGGTGGGGACATCACGCGACTGGAGGAAGAGAGAAGCAACGCATGACACAACAGAGAAAAACTTCAAAATAAAACAGGAAATCACAGAAACACAATCAGAATCATGACAGGTCCCAGAACACTGTCTGAAGCCAGAAAGGTGGCAGGGTCCGCCACAAGTAAACAGAGTGAAACAGTATGAAATGAAGTTGTCCTTTAAGGTCAGTTTGTATATTCAGTTTGTTAAGTCATGAAAACAAAGAGAATTTGTTTGTTTATTTAGTTCATTAAAAAAAAAAAAAAAAAAAAGAATCAGTCAATGAAGATCGTCCTATTCAGATATAGTTTCTTCCCCAAAACTACATAGTGCACCTTTAAGTATCCACAATACGAGCAAAAGTATATTATAAATACAGTTTCATGTATGCATTTATTGTGGATCAATTCATCAGTTGCCTGGTATATTGTTGACTCTGATGTTTTTGTTGAGGATAAAACAAACTAATTTAAAGTAGTAGTTAAAGTAGTAAACCAGCACTTGACTAAATGTACTTGAAAAAAAACATACACCAAAAATCCTCACTCTAAATATGTCACACAATTGAACGTTGACAAACTGGTGATAACGAATGATGCAGGCACAGTGTGGGTGTAACAGAATACACAGACATTAACACAAGACATCAGACAGATGTTTAAACAATCATACAGATGTTTTTGTTTCGCGTTGTCTGAGCATCAGTACGCACGCCTTCACAGATAGACCTTGCTGTGACGAGAGCAGCTTGTGTAGATTTTCTTGTTTGTAAAGTACTGTAAAATGTGTTGTCACGTAGGAAGTTTTGATTTGAAGTCTTCTTGCAGAAAACCTCTCATGTGTGGCAACAACCAGCCTCTCGTGGTTCAAAAAACAGAAATGTCCTCGTGTACTTCTGTCATTCTGTCCATGCAATCCAGCGCAGGTCGTCTTCACATGGTCAGTGCTCATTAGAGGACGCAGTCTGGCATGAAAGTCAGCTCTTTCTCTTCCTACTGCTCTGTATGAACAGTCATCCTTGTACCTTATTACTTCATGTCTCTGCTCTTGACCCCACTAACTTGTTTTATTCCATTACACGGCTGAGAGGTAAAAGAAAGACATCTTTCAGGCCTGTGAACTCCTGTGAACTGAAAATACTCAAAACCTCAACACTCAAACTCAAAACCGGAACATAAATGAAGCCAACTCTGGCATTTTTCTCACTCTCAGCTCCATATGCGGTTTAGATTCATGCTAAGTTATCCACTCCCTCTGACTGCAAATAAAGCTGCACCACGCTCATTGAAGTCTGTACCGAGGCTTCAGGGCCATCAGAGGGAGCCATGGAGCTATACGTCTGTGTTCACCCCATAGAGGGCTGTGTCTCTTGTGCTCTGCCCAGTGCATTCTGGGAATGTGTCCAGTCCCCTGTATGATTAATAATGCAGTGAAGAGAATTGCAAACATACAAGTAAGTGAATCACTGAATACATGAAAGAATTAATGATGGAAGGAAACGCTGATATTTTTTTTTTGTTTAAATGATGAATCTGTGTTGGAAAAAATGTCAAAATATTAGCAATATGTACGGAACAGCTGGAGTTGATATACCAGCTTCTTTGGGTTGTGAGCAGTTGGTCTTATTGTTTCACATTTAAATTATTTCATGAGGCCGGGAAGTTTGTTTTGCAATGATTGAAGAAAAAGCAAAGCAATGAACCTTTATGATAATCATGATTAACAAATGGCAACATTATAGTTAATTAAACTTTAATTAATAGTTGTTTCACTGTTGACAAACTATGTAATGCTTTGTAACAACATCTGTTGTAAGGTTATAATTAACAATTGCTCAGTAAATGGTTTATAAAGCATTTCATCTTTTGTTAAAGGTGCACTATGTAGTTTGGGACAAGCAATTTAGAAACTCACAACTCACAAAGTTGATGAGGTAATAATACAAACTCCCCACAACACTGTTTGTAGCTAGAGAGGTGGCAGGGTCCGCCACAGATAAACAGTCTCAATACTGAATATATCAATATCAATATATTCCACCTTAAACTGACTTCATGACAATCATCTCTGTCTGCTCCCGCTGTAATATGATGAAATTCACTCCTCTTATGCAGAAACTTCTGCTTGTCATGATGACACAACAAGTTGGGGCTGTGTTGTTTTTGCCTCCCTGCTATCTCACGCAACTGCGAGAAATGAAACGCGAAGGGGAAAAAAAAACACAGGAGAGAGTGAGATTCTTGACAGCTGAAATAACAGTGTTCAGTTTTCATGAGTCACTTTACACCTTTCACACACTTTCAACCCGCAAAGTAGGCTCACCTTACAAAGGCACATGATTGTTTCATCACCTCGGTGACTCACCGTTCAGAGATTCACACACACTCTGCACTGTCAAATACAGAGCTGGAGCTTTTTAGCTTCTTCACATGTTCAAAAATGGGACGACGTTCATGATGTGTTGATTACATGTTACCAACTTTTTTGAGCTGTGGTTCTTTACAGACAAGCACTGGCTTCATCCAACCCCACATCCCAGATTTTTATAATCTGTGAACTACCAATACATGCTTCACTGTGGAAGAAGCTGAGGTAGAGCACATCTGCCCTTCAGGCTGAAAAGTAGTTGGGTTAAATAAGCTAAAACTGCTCAGTTGTCCCTTCATATGTGTTCTTAGTTTTGCATTTGCAGTTGAGTGTTTATTGAAGCCCAGTTCTTAGAATAAAATATTGACATGATCTGACTTTCATGGCGGCAGCGTCACAGCTGAGTTAGACAGCTACCAAGCAAGAGACCACTGTTCACAAGTGTGTTTCAACTTCTACAAGTGTAAAAAGATGGGTGATTTTATGAGGAGATGTCACATGTTGATGTTTTATAATTACCAGATGGGTTCGAGACAGCAAAATCGCATATCTTCACAAGATGCCACGACAAGTTAAATGCACGTTTGTGGCAACAAAACCAAATATTTTGGGGCGTGACATCTGGACTATCTCTAGCTTTGTTTGTGGTGACAAAACCAGGTAGGCCAAAATATGAACTTTACCAAGTGGTTGTTGTGCCTGAACCGAACCAGACCATAAGTACAGCACTGTCATGACATAGCACTGAAAACTGAACCTAAAGCATATAGGTGAAAAATAAGAATTGTGAGGGTTCAACATGCTTGCCAACATTTATTCTGGTGACTGGGTTGTGTATTTTCTCTCCGCTTGCACTGATCATGAATAAAATCAGTTTTGTTGTTGCAGCCAGTCACTGTCATACATTTATAAGTGAGGCCTGCAGGCAATGTGAGGGGGGGGGATGAGAATGAAAATAACCTGCCACCCCCCTTCTGCTTCTCCTTGTAGAAAGAGAGAGTGCAGGGTTGAACATTTAATCCAGTCTGCCTGACACATTGCTCCGTCATCCGTCTGAGGTTTGTGCAAGTTAGAAGAAATCCGTCCCAGGCTCTGAGAGCAAAAGAACCAAAAGGCTCAGTACTCCAGTCATGGGCGCATCCTCCTGTTAAAAATTAACACATCGCCCACTGAGTAAGGTCATGGTGGTTCTTCCTCAGGCTGAGAGGAGGTTTATCCCCTATCACGCCATTGCTGTGTGAGCACTCAGCAATACCTGCCCTGTTGCACATGCAATACATCAAGGTCAAGAGTGTGGTGGCTGCCTGATGGAGGAATTGCCCGGGCATGTTTTTACAGCGGTCAGCATGAAAGACAGTTGGGTTGGGCTGGTCAAAGGGGCATTCAATTACAGTAGAGTGACAACAGTACAATAAGAATTAAAAAAAATATATCAAACTAAGCGATCAAGCTACTGAAATCTCATTGTTAAAACTAGCAAACTACGGCAAATTGTAGTTAAACTGCCAGAAATAAATTTTTCTTTCCATCACTTTCCCTGGGCTGCGAGAAGAGTCGCCAAAGAGCGATGTTCCCCTCTCAGTTTGTTTATTTTATTAGCTGTTAGCCCCAAAGAGGAAGTCGAACACACAGAGCAACGATTTTGAGAAACGTCAGCTAAAATAACCATCACTTTGTGCAGCAGAAATGTTTGTTTCCTTTTTCCTATTTTGGTGAGTCATCCGGCAAAACCTCACATCTAACCTGAAACCCCTCCTCCACAAGTTATCAGCTCTGCGTTTTTATCTGTCGTGTCAGTCAAACTTAATTAGCAATAACATAGTTAGATTTATGGTTTTGTGAGGCTTGTTTTTATTGTTTTATCATTTTATCATATGTTATGTAAATGAGGCTTTCACATCATTTTATTAACCCCCCTTATGACTCAACAGGTTTACAATCTGGTTGCTCAGAGGGAGTGGTTTACTGTCAAGCTTACGATTTGGCACAAATAGCCATAAACGCACTTTCATGGAAATTTTCCATGTTGGAAATCCTTATCTGTCAGTTCGGGATTGCCCTCAGGTGGATCGAATGGGGTCAATGTCACAGACAGCCGCATCCACAGTGAGGACGCAGTAGTCGCCTGTCTGCTCGTCTGTCCCACAACGTTACGGTCTGTCCCAGCGAGTGCTGCTGAAGGAGGACTGGGGACAGATCAGATACATCTTTATTTTAATCATCATAGAGAGAAAGCTCCATCGGATCTATGATGGGCCCCTTGCATCACCCGTGTGACGATGTGGTTACGGTAAAAATAGAACGAGATAACTGGCAGAGGAGATAACTGCTTTGTTTGTTTATCTTTTTTTAACCATGAGGAATTTTCCCTTTCGGGCTACGGTAAAGAGGGAAGGGTTGGCTCACAGATAATCAGCTCTCTCGGTCGTCTTCAGCCTTTGGTCCCTGTATTTGTCAGTGAAAGCTGTTCCAATATACATTTTAAAGTCGAACTGTTCATGTAGTGGTATGCAGCATGTGACATTTGGACATGGGGCTCTGCAGGTGTCAGTACCTTGCCTGCGAGTGAACGTGCCTCTTTGGTCTGTATCTGATCCTGACCTATGACCATCCTTGGCTGAGCTTCAAGGGAACAGAGAGGCACAGTCTTATTGGGATCAATACACTATCACATTATCATTATAAACCCCGCAGGAGCTAACATAATTGCCCCTACCCCCTTCTTTAGCAGTGGGCACTGTAATACATATGGTCATTATATGACTAAGTGACATAATGATCATAGTGACGTAGCATGCTGGGTTGTACACCATGTGCTCATGATGCAATCAACCAACGTCATCCAGAAATCCTCTAATTTAACACCTCTCCTATCTCTGCTGTCGCTGTGTTTGTTGCGCGCCAATGAAACTTTTTTTTAAAAAAAAGCTTTAAATGTTTCACAGATTTTTTTTTTTGGTCACATGCTGTAAACACATGTAAAAGGTCGCTACTGAGCTGAGCCCATCACAGGCTCACCTGACCAACCAGGGGTGTGGCAACACAGAAGCTCTATAAATAAAAGCGTGAGAGGAATTTCATTCATGACATGGACAAAGCCCATCAACTGAGCTCCAGCACTCTCAGAGCAAACCTACCTGGCAGGCTCACCATGCTCGGATCACTCTCACTCCACTGGCTCGCCTCCTGCACCCTGCTACTTCTCGTGCTCAGCTCAGGGGAGAGCCGGCCTCGCAAAGACGCACCTGATGTGGGCGGCCAGAGGCTCCTGCTCATGGAGGCGGTGAAGATGGGGATCCTCGGCTCGTTGGGGATGGACAGGGAGCCCAGGCCAGCCCAGAAAGCTTCGGAGGAAGAGCTGAGGAAGATGTATCAACTCTACAGGGAGAAACTGAGAGAGATGAGAGGAAACACCAGCCGGACGATAGAGGAAACCTGGCAATCCAACATGTCTACTGTGCTCTTCCCAGCGACAGGTGAGGTGATGTTAGTCAGGAATACACTCAGGCCTCAATTAGCTCATTCCTCATTCCTGAACGACTGATATGAAAAGCCAAATTTGAAAGCTTGTGTGGGAGCAGAAAGGATAAAATAACTAGCAAATAACTAGTTCATAACATCTTGCAGTGACAGGTTATGTCTACAGTCAAAAGCTATTGTGCTGGCTGCTCTATAAATAACTTGTCTCTCAATTTTATCTGCGTAGGGCTTTAAACATCTCCCGGTGGTTGTACACATAACCTGTAGCTAAACAAAGCCAACGCATTCCTGCAAGCTTTTAGAATTCATGAGCGTGACAGGCACACCTTGCGTTTGATCTTATACTTAAAACACATGGTTCTAAAAATGGTCATCAACTTGTCGTGGAGAAGGGAGGATTCATATTCATGATAAGAGTTATTTGAGAGACATTAACGTGGTTTGTCAAAGCATTACAGGATGTTGGCTCTGATGAATCTCTTTTCTTTTTTTTGTGTTTTCAGTGGAGCCGATGAAAACGCGTCGGAGGGGAGAACAGACGAAGTCGGGTCATCGCTTGCAGTGGTACAGAGCTGTTTTCCACAAGAACCCCAGTATCCAGGATGAGCTGGCACTCACTCAGGCTGAGCTGAAGATTTCCAGGCAGGTTTTAGACAAATCCATTTCAGTTGAGCCTGAGGTGAGACAAGAGATTAAAGTTAAAGTCAACAGGATGAAGCCGATGAACTCACCAGTTCTTGCCAATGTGTCAGAAAGTCGAGAAGCGATGCTGGACGTCAGACCTGAGGTGGAGAGCTGGATGGGGACTGAGGGTGTGCAGGCACTGATTGTGGAAGTAGGCATAGCTGTGTTTGGAGACGACGCCCTCATGTCAAATCCAACTATCTCTCTGGAATTGGGCCTCATGAAGCCCGAACCAGCCCGCAGGTCGAAGCGCTCCAACAAGGAGGACGACTGCGACGAAGAGGGATGGTGCTGCCGGAAGTCCATCATCGTGTCCTTCAAAGACATCGGCTGGCAGGACTGGGTGGTGGCCCCGGCTGAGTACACCATGCATTTCTGCGACGGCACCTGCCCACACAACTACAAGCCTGCCAGCATGCACACACAGGTGAAGTCTCGGCTGCACCAGCTCACCAAAGGAGGCACGCCTCGGCCCTGCTGCGTGCCGGCCGCCTACGAGCCCATGGTCCTCATGCACTACGACAGCAGGGGAAAGTTGAAGCTGACGCCATTCGATGACCTGATTGTCAGCAAATGTCACTGTGCCTGAGAGAAAAACTGTTCTGTACTTTAAACCCTGACCTTTGGGAGGGTATTACCATGGGAAAAATGAGTTACATGCTGAAAAAGAACGTGACGTTCCTCCACTAGTGCTTTATTCTGAGGACGAAGAGACATGTTACGGCTGCACAGAGCAACTGATTTGTTTGGCATTTTAGACCAGGCAGTAGATCTGTTAATTCACATTATTTATTTTAAGTTATGGACTTAAACGTATTACTTACTTGTGTTTTGTGTGTTGTTAAATGTTACAGCGTATTGGAGTACAACTTACTATTTAATTTTATTGCCATTTGTTATTTAAAGTACTGTTTTGTTTTATGTGGCGTGTGGTTTAGATATTGTTTGCTGTCTTATACATTTCACTGATAATTGTACTGATGTATCTGCTTCACTTGAATGCATCGACTGGCACCTTTCATAATAAACACATGAGCAAGATTCTTTCTCTCATATTTGTCATTTATAGACAGAGATACTATCAGCCACTGGAGATTATGAGGGTCAGGGTGTGCCAAAGATATGATAACATTTATCTACCATTTATAACCTTGAAGTTAAGTGTTCATGGCAGCCTTGACCGTGTCATTGAAGAACAAAACCAACCAACCTTGTTCAATATGACAGAATATATCACAATGTATGAAAAGGAGGTAAAGGCTGCCTGCTGTGAAGGTCTGACAAAGTGTTAAAAGAAAAACTGGCAAAACTGATTACCTCAAAATAACAAAGTAAAAGTGAGTTGTTCAGACTTTGTAGCCCGTACAACTTTAACTGAATTGTCTACTTTACTTGGCAATTCTCAGGTTATCGGTTTCCTGACTTTTTTAAGGTAAAGTCAACTTTTAAAGTTTACAGTGTAAACTCCGGACTGCTCAGATTACATATCTATGACGATAAATGCTTTTGTTATTACAGATTATCAAAGCTTGTGTCTGTGATAAGTGCTGCTCAGTTAAGTTATTAGAAACAGAAGAAATAATAATGTGAGATATATTACGATAAGTACACTGCACACTTCAGAAGTTGACTTTACTTTTAAAAAGTCAGGAAAGTGATTGCCTCAGAAGTTTTTTTTTTTGGTTTTTTTTAAATAAAGTCCCGTCGTCAGATTTTACAGTGTGTTATCAGATTTGAGGCGAGGAACACAAATTGTAAAATGCAGCTCAGGGTTTTGGAGGTTAAAAGTACTGAACAGAGAATCGTGATGACTGTCATATAAGTGAGTGTCTTGTACTGAAATCAGTAGCGAGCTCCTCTTAAGTGTTTAATTACCCCAAGACGTGTCACCACCACCACCCCTAATGTATAATCAATTGTCTTTATCTTTATGGTTAAAGATCACGTACATATGACCACGTGTTGTTTTACAATTAATAAAGTCGTTTATTAAAAGGTGACCCTGGTTGACTGAATAAATAGGCAGATAGATAAATAAGTGATTAATCAGAGCTGCAGACACGAACGCTGGCTGTGATTACAATTTTCTGATGGTAACCTCAGCTCTGTGCCCAGAAACTGCTCCCTCACTTCTTTGTTTTTATCCTGTTCCCCTTTGTTTCAGGGATGACATCCTCAGTTCTTACACAAGCGTGGGCGGATGTAAAGGTCTTCAATCTTAGATTCTGAAAGGTCCTGAGCTGCAGGACCACCCAAAGTATACTAGTACAAACAATTAGGAACAGAACTCATCGAGCCCTTCTGTGTGTAGTCTAAGACCTCTTGCTGTTCGGCCTGGTTTGAATCATCACGGAGCCTTTCCCCGGGAAAATGATTTCTGGATTTTCCTCCATCCAGGGGAGCACAAATAAAGCAATTTGTTCTGTAACTTTTGGGCAAAGCTGTGCTTTGTTCTGCCTCTCCCCCTAAGATCTTTTGGAATGCATGAGTAAGTTGTAAGTAAATCTGGACTTCATCTACAGTCAGAATCCTCTTCCTTTCCATCCTTTCACATCCTCTTTGTGCGCCTCTTCGGACACAGTAATGGACCACAAAGCACAGAAAGTGGTGCTGACCTTTGCATGTCTGACAAGTTGTTCTTTATGCACAAATCACATTTTGCAGTAGTTTTTGGCACACATTATATAAGAAAAAAATGTGGATTTTTCTTTGCAGTATTTTGTGGATCATGATTTTAATCCCTTAATTCATATTTTAATGCTTTTTGGTCATCTTAAAATTTAAAATCGTGCTGCAAAATCTGACAAAGTGACTTCACATTAAAAAAAAAATAAAGGAAATGATCACCTTAAAATTAGGCTTAGTAAAGTAGGCTTATAATTTTTAAAAACCTTTTAGCTCGTACAACTTAAATTCAAAAGTCTACTTTACTAATTCTGAGGTAATTGGTTTCCTCACGTCTTTCAAATAAAGTCAACTTTTAAAATGTACAGTGAATCTAATAAAATACACTGAAAAGGAGGCTATTGGTTAAATATTTTTAAGGACACACAACTGTTCAAATCAAAATGCAATCGCAAAATAAATAAATAAATAAAATCATTGTAAATATTCACAATGTTCGAATGGCGAAAGTATATTTTATTGTTTACCACATAAAAAGGAAGAAGACAGCTTTAGAACTATCACTACTTCTGTAAAACACAAGTGCGCACATCCACCTATGTTGGCATGTGCTTTAACATGAAGCATACTTATATATTCACATTCATCTTTTTGGTTTTTCAGTGTATTTAAAAAAGCATTGTAAAATGTCATTTGTGGATTATTTAAAAAAAAAAAACCTGTTTGTGAATGATATGAAGAAATTAACAATACTTAAATGTCTCTTTTTATGCTGCTGATATGCAATATGATACAATACAATATGACTGATACTCAAAAAGGACATGCATGACCTGGCCACACAAGAGTGAACACGCTGAACACTTCTCCTCTCTAAAGGTCAAAATTAAAAATGATTCATTGGTTGTAACAGACGTGTCAAGATAAAAAAAACAAAAAAACAACAAAAAACGTTAAGATGTTATCAGCTAATTGATTACCTTGGATTGTCGTCAAATATGCGATCATTTGTACAGAGCGTCCACCTGAGTCAAAAACAGCCGTCAAAGTGTAAAGACAGCAAGATATCCCGTCATGCTGCATTATTCTTCCCCAAAATGTCTAAAAAACAACCCATCCAATCCAACTTTTACCTCCTAACATTACAGAAAATGTACAACATATGTACACACAGATTTGCAGAAATGTAAGTTTATGACACGAGAGACAAACCAAATGAAGCAAAAATAACCATGAAAGGTTTCGTGTCCGATCATGAATCTGGCACAATATACACGTCTTCCTCTTGGGGGTGTGATAGGATGGATAGGTTGCACGCTGGGTCGTTGCTGTATATTGCGTCATCTGGTATGTCACACTGCAAGTACAAATCCTCCTCCGTTTCACTGGTCAACCTGCGGAGAAACAACAAAAGAAGCGGATCATTTTCCCCATCACTTTTACTGATGTAAAACCATGGTGAAAGAGGACAAACACTATGCAAACTGTGTGGATTTCCTTCTCCCGGATACTATTCTTGCTCAGAGAAATACTCCGAGCACTGAGTCATCAGTTTGATTAACAGAGTTTGAAATGTTAGAAACAAAAGAACAAGAGGTCACCTTCAGACGACGGCCCATCTGTGTGCATATCATACACCAGGATTGTGCAAAATGGGGAAATTCACACCGCAGTGTTTCTTCATCTGCTTCCGTTCTGGTCTCTTCTTGGACCACGTTGCACTTTCATAAATGACTATTCTGCCTCCGCATTTCCTCTAAAAAAGACCTTCACTACACGTCTGAAAATACTTAAAGTATGGCTTACCTGCTCTGCTTTACTGTAGACTTGCTGTATCTAGTAGTGGACAAGTTTTCATAGATAGGAGCCTGTGCCGTTGACTGTTCTCTGCTCAGACCGATGTACTGATGGGAATCAGCTTCAGGTGTCTCTGTACAGTCCTCCTTCTTCTGGCTTCTTCTGTGTCTGAATGGCAAAATGTTTGTGATTTGCCTGTGGTATCTGAATGCAAGTACACCAGATACGATCACAAGAAGCAGGACGAAGAGGGTCAAGCCCACCGCCAGACCTGCAGAAAAGCTGGTCATGTCCTCTTTGTCCAGACAGTTGCTGTTTCCATCGGCACAGGTGTCATTGTTAGTCATGTTCTGCAACAAAAATTAAAGAATTAAACGGACTGTATGGCACTGCTCAGTTTGTGACAAATTTGCATTGCTCGATTAGTTATTCAAAGGTTTAAAGATTACTTTTAGCCACTTATTGTTGCTGATTCTTCATCTTCTTCTTCCTCTACTTCAGTAAAAGTTATTGTCCATTTCATGGTAACAGTTGTGCATTTCTAATGTAATTCAATAAAGAAAAGCTTAAAATTCACAACACATTCCAGGAAATTCTGTAAAAAAAAAAAAAAAAGAAAAAAAGAAAAACAACAACAAAACCTGCTCTTGTGAGCCAAGTCAAACAGTTTACAGTCAAAGTGTGGGTCAATAAAAACATCGATCTTTTGGAATGCATGAGTAAGTTGTAAGTAAATCTGGACTTCATCTACAGTCAGAATCCTCTTCCTTTCCATCCTTTCACATCCTCTTTGTGCGCCTCTTCGGACACAGTAATGGACCACAAAGCACAGAAAGTGGTGCTGACCTTTGCATGTCTGACAAGTTGTTCTTTATGCACAAATCACATTTTGCAGTAGTTTTTGGCACACATTATATAAGAAAAAAATGTGGATTTTTCTTTGCAGTATTTTGTGGATCATGATTTTAATCCCTTAATTCATATTTTAATGCTTTTTGGTCATCTTAAAATTTAAAATCGTGCTGCAAAATCTGACAAAGTGACTTCACATTAAAAAAAAAATAAAGGAAATGATCACCTTAAAATTAGGCTTAGTAAAGTAGGCTTATAATTTTTAAAAACCTTTTAGCTCGTACAACTTAAATTCAAAAGTCTACTTTACTAATTCTGAGGTAATTGGTTTCCTCACGTCTTTCAAATAAAGTCAACTTTTAAAATGTACAGTGAATCTAATAAAATACACTGAAAAGGAGGCTATTGGTTAAATATTTTTAAGGACACACAACATTACATACATTACATTTCTAATGTAATTCAATAAAGAAAAGCTTAAAATTCACAACACATTCCAGGAAATTCTGTAAAAAAAAAAAAAAAAGAAAAAAAGAAAAACAACAACAAAACCTGCTCTTGTGAGCCAAGTCAAACAGTTTACAGTCAAAGTGTGGGTCAATAAAAACATCGATCTTACCCAAGAAGCCTCCGACATTGTGGTTCAAGGTCTGAGTCGTGAATCAAGTCATGCAGTTTGTCTTTAACGCCTTCCACTCGCAACAGTGAAGTTCCCTTTTTGCTGAAATCATGGAACTGGGCAATGAAAGAGCAGAAACTAGAAGATTTCCTGTAAAAGTTACTTTCTGAAAATAGACAGCTGCTGACAGGAGCCGCCTGAATGTTATATTAAACTTAATGACTCACTGGTCAGCTCTCCTATCTGATAAATGATGGTTAGTGCAGGAAAGAAAATGGGTTAAATTATTTTAGTAGTTCTTCTTTTCTCTGGTTGAAAAAAGTCTCACATTAGCTCATCATATAAGTATCTCTGTTCAGCAGATGACCATGAGGTATTTTAGTATTGTGGAAGGCCTCTATTACACATGGTCAAGAAGGATGTGCATGTTATTTCTTTATTTGCTTTATTATACTGTATGTAGACTACATATTGCCAATTTGCAATTAATGTTCAAAAAGTACTAGAAAACATGTAATGAAAAGAAGAATTTGTGTAATTATACGTATCTTCATGTGTTCATGTGCAAGTCCCTTACTGAAACAGTGAAAGTGTGTTGTTGTGAGGACTGGAGGTTGATAACACACATAAACACATAAGCACACACTAGTTAAAGTTCATCCAAGTTAACCTAGTCTTATCTGCAATCTGCACTTCTATCAGCCCACATTTATAAATGATATGAGATACTGTCATGACACTGTTAAAGTGAAACTGTGCTACCAACACACTCCCACACAGACCTGAACTGGAGTTCAGCAGGACCTTTACCTCCCCCTGCTGTTACCGAATACACCGAGCTTAACTGTTGCATTACCTTTGGACAATAACTCCAGCCACATCTGTTCTGCAGAACTGAGAGAAAAGGGCCCCCGATAAACTATAAACCAACGATTCGTATGAGAGTAAAACTGTTTGATAATGTTGGAACAATATTCCGCACCACTTCCTGGTATTACCGCAGCTTGATAGACATGCAGAGTCTGCTGGCTGATTTAAAATACATTTAAAAACCTGCCTCTGTCTTTGTCTTTCCTATAATTTCAAGGGTGAGTTTAAGATTTTGACAGGTTTCTGTATGCGTTCTGCGTTCCTACTATAGGAAATATGTGTTTGATTTATACATGTTTTTCAGTGTTATCTCTTGTGTGAGCTTTGTGTTTTCTTTTGTTGTGTTTTACCATTTTTCATACTATACTATGTTCAAAAAAAGTGCGAAATTGGCTACATAAAGTTTTACTTATTTACACACAGGCCTCCTGTGGTTGGTCCATGTCTGTCGCTTTAACTCCTCACTCATCTTCTATCATGTTACTTCTGTACATGCAGCACATGGTGCATGCTGGCCAATCCCCTGGGATGGATCCCTACTCTACTGCTACAGCTGTGGTTTGACACATTTATTTATGTCTTACTGCCAGAAATTTAGACTTGAGTCACTGTTTTGATGGCTTACAACCTGACCTGACAGAACATAAATGTCTTGAGACCTGGTCTTTGAAGTTGTGGCGTCGTGACTTGACTTGACTCAAATGATTTGTCTGAGAAATGAAAGAAATAAATGAAGCTTTTGTCACGTTATTAGCTTTGTGTTTTATTAACTGTATGACACTGAATAGCAATGACTATAATACACATTTAATTTGCCAACAATATCAATATTAGACAGCTACAAATACTTTACCTTTTCTCTTTTCTCTAAAAAGAACAGATACAGGAGAGACTGCAGTATCTTGGATGGGGTAAGTGATGTGACTTTCTTTAACTTAGGACTCGACTTGACTTGCCAAACCAGAGACTTGGTTTGCCCAGGAAAGAGGACATAGGAACTGGACATGTGGAACCTTATGACATGAGTCACGAGTATGTTCACTGCATGCATTTTCTACAACTACTATTATGATTATTACTATTATGATTATTGTCATTATTTAATTGATGTCCATAATGAGGTTTGTATGCATTGTGAGTCCACATATCAAAAGCTTTTGTCCTTCACATGCATTCACATCCAACATGGGTTTATCATTGTTGAAGCAACCTTCTGTGCACCTCAAAAATACATTTGTGAATCAAAATTGTGGTTTAGTGGTGCAGAAAACAAAACACCAAAGGGGGGGTTTGTCCAGACTTTCAGGTTAAACCGAAAAAAAGTGAAGTGAAACATTTCTTCTCAAAAGCTATCTACCACAAGCTTCTGTTATGATGGCGCAGCGCGTTTGCATGTTGCAAGATAAACATTAAAAATATCTGACGGAGGACAGCTGCACACAGGAATCCTCCACAACTTGTGGTTTTTCTCATTTTTTTTTTTTTACAAACAGGCTCACCATCAAGGCTTTCCCTCCACTTGGCTTATTCAGCAATAACAGAATAATCCTGCACACAGACTCCTTCCCTCCACCTGCACTGGAGTCACTTCTTTCTCTACGTTACCATGGTTACTTCACAATCAAATTACATTCCCCTCAATGGCAGGTGAAACTGCTCAGCCTTCAGAGCCTGTAAAAACAAAACAAGAATTATAGGTGTGGCATTTGGACTCAGAGCAAAACAAGAGACAATGTATGGTGGTGTTTTTACCGAGCATCATATATATCATCAAATATAAAGCGCAGAGGCTTCTTGGTGCTGCATGTGCAGCTGTTTGTGTAGCTGGCAGCCTGCTGCAGCTGCAGTGGCTGTGAAACTGAAACTCCCACTGCAGTCAAGAGACAAGAATGGACATGCTAAGGTCTTTCTCCATTTCTTCTGACTGATGCATTCATCGTATAAGTCACAGGGGGAAAGGCTTAACAAAAATGTCACAGAAATACCAGCCCTTTCTCCCCTGCCTGAGAGCTCATTTGTCTCCACATGAGTAAGTCCCTAACAGGCGTGTGTGGTCCATTCACCTTTCGAATCTGCTCAGCTGGAAAGCAGAGGGAGACACTGTTGTGACAGTATTTATCCTCAGTCAGCAGGGGTGCACATACAACTCCAGAGGAGGCAGACACTGCCACTTTACGGCCTCATGTCAGAAATCTGGAGGTTATCCAGACAAGGAGGATAAATCATTTTGCACAAATGCAAAAATTAGCAAAATTTGTCTCAAACACATCCCTGATGTCTTCATAACCCCAGGTGTATAAAGGGTTGAGAAAATCCACCATCTGGTGATTCTAACATGTTCTAACACTCACAGTAGATGAGAGAATCAACTCAGTGCCTAAAAATGTCTTGTGCTGAAATACAACTGCTACTATTACTAATAAAACAATAACAATAAAAACAATTACAATGACTATTAATTACTATTACTATTAATTTTCGGTTGCTCCGCAGTCCAGATGTGCGGTGCGCCTCCGCTACACGCCCGCGCAGCGACGTGAGCACGCAAAATCTCACAGAGCCAGATGCGTCAAGTCTGACGCAAACAACCGCGCGGATACCGGAAACCACGCGATTTTGGACTTCAAAATAAAAGTATACTTTGCCGCAACAAACGTTAATTGTAGTTTTATTTAGTTTGAAAAACTAGCTGACTAAAAATTGCACAATCGACAGACAAATGATCAACTGCATCGTTGTTTGGCCAATATGTTTCAATATTTATCCGTATCTCCATTTACAGGATAGGCTATTACTTCACACATGTCTCTTTTCATTTATTTCCCTGCTGGGAAGACTGGCATAGATCAGCACCAACACACAACATATGGTGGTCTTGGTGGTGACCAGTCACTAGCAAGACCAGCATATGTTGTGTTTTGGTGCAGGTCTATGCTGTTTTTTCCCAGCAGGCTTATAAATTGATGACTTTTAATGTTTAATTGGGCATTTGTATTACTTCAGTTGCGTTTGTTCACTAACAACTTGTAAAAGGTGTGTTATAGTGAACAGGTGTAATGTGTTTGGCTGTTTGTTCCTGTATTAAGTATTAATCGATCGAGTAAAACATGTAAAGTGATAAAGTTAATGTGTTTTTTTTTCCCACTGTTTGCAAAAAGGTAAAAATAAATGCTTTAGAAATCACTGTAAAGGTTTATAAACATCAGCTGCAACCTTACAATTAACAATTGCTTATCAAATCGTTTTATAAAACATTTCATAGTTTGGGTCATCAATCATGTTGCCTGACAGATGTGTTGGTAAGGCCCTAACCTGTGTAAAAACAGATTCAGTCATTTTCCATGAACATATTCAGATGAATCAAATGTAGAAAGATAACTGTCTGTTTAAACAGTAACCAAGCTATTTGTCAGGAGTCACAGGAGACCAAAACAGAGCTGAAAGGTTTTAATGAGAATAGCTCCAACACAGAAGAACCAGATAACAGAATTAAAGATGGCGCCCACTAAAACTAAAGAGCAGGTTTGTCTGCTGAATGTAGCCTGTAACCAAGTTAGCTAACATGTCAAGTCATAACAACCTCTTTATCTGCTGTCATAGCAACACTAATTCTTTTAGCCCCGTCTCGTCCCATACTAGCCTTAAAACATTAAAGTTCGCACAACTTTAAATAGCTCTTACTCTGGGGCGTTTTAACGTGGCGGCCTCTCTAGCCGGAAGTCGTGTGTCCTTCACTCGCCGTTACTTGACACTGGCCACTGAAGGAAAAAACGGAGCAGAAGAGCGAAACATGGCGACTTCGAACAATCCGCGGAAATTCAGCGAGAAAATCGCTTTACATAACCAGAAGCAGGCGGAGGAGACGGCGGCGTTCGAAGAAGTGATGAAGGACCTGAGCATCACCCGGGCAGCGAGGGTAACTAACCCGCTTCTTCTTCGTTTATTTCCACCGAGCTGTCAGATATGCACGCAGCCAGGGCAGAATAGGTAAACAATAACAAACGACGCTTCCTGCCAGCTGGAGCCCTTTTTTTCCTCCCTCGCGAATGACAACGAGCGGAGCTGGCCGGAGGTCACAGCCCCGTCATGTACATATTGGTGACAGTGGGGACCCTCGTCCTAAAAAGTTCTTACATTTTTTTTTTTTTTTTTGTCCCACGCAAGTGAAAGAAGCAGAGGGGCGTGCATGCGTATTTGACAGCGCGCGTCCAACTGCAGCGATGATCCTCTGCTCGTCTCGTTGCACTCGGAGGAGGCGATTAGGTAAAACGATGATATCCACCGCGACAGAGGCGCACACGCATGTTCGCACGCTGGATTGTCGGCAGTGTGTGTGTGTGGCGTGTACGGCGGGGATAGATGGCGAGGTGTGTTCGCACCGTGGCTTTGTAAACTTGTCTGACAGGTCCGCGGGGCCTGCGTGCTCCGCAACGTGAGTGACATTTTACACCAAAGATGTGTGCGAGCAGATTATGTGGAATCTAAGCCACATTCAATACAGGCCTTCAAAATAAATCCCACAGAGGCAGGGCTTCGTCATGATGGGCAGATAGACACAAGGCTGGGACCACACAGCCAACATGGAGCCACTGCATTGCTTGTTGGATTGTGAATGCACATGTGGAATAGCAGCAGGTTATGTCCTGTGACACTGAGCTGCTGCAGGATCATTTTTCGATTTGGCTATCAAAGCTTATTTCTTTTAAAAAGTTCAGATTTAGTCTGAACAACAGGGACTTCAAAGATTTTTATTTTGATAAAAACCTCCTCATTAAAATGAACTCACACTGGATTCCATGTAGCTGCTGCTGTTTCAAGGTCCTGGTGTAGAGAGGTGAATTCCTTCCTGCTCCTTCCAGTGGACCACCATGAGGCCTTACATCAGAAAACACATGTATGGTAGTGAACACTGGGAGACAAATCCATTTTTCATCCCATTTTTTATTGTGCCATTGTCAATTTAAAAGATAATCTTACCTGTCAGGAACGTGGTAGTTTGTTGTCAACATAGGTAAATACCAGTGAACTACAGTGTCTCGCTCAGTACATCTCCAGGACCAACATGGCCGTCAACTTGGCAGAGAAAAAGTATTCTTAAAAAAAGATCAATATTGCAACAAGTCTGGCCATATTTACAGCTGTTGTTATTGGAAAGAATAGATAGCTGGTCCTGCGAGCTAGCTGGTATGCACGACTGGGTCTGCGAGTCGTTGGTAAGAAACAAGATGATGTGACTTATTTGACTGCCAGGTGTTTCATTCCTTTAAAGTGAGAATTCCCACCGCCTTTAACTTGATTAGTTTCATGACCAACTGCAACTTTCTCAAGTTTAAAAATGACATTTATAACTTGTGGCACAATTCAAAGGGGATCAAAAATGTATTTGTCACTTTGTTCTGTAGGCTAGCCGGGCAGTTAGCATCGCCCTGGTTGCCCCGGCGATACGTATACAGGATTTTTCAATTATCTTTTTGATTATTACAGAAAGTAAGCTCTTTGGCAAACACAAGTTTATGATTAGTGAAGCCTAAATGCGATCACTAGAAGAATAAAAGCGTAAGTTAGGCTATAAAGAGACTACTTCATGGTGGCATGACTTAAACATCACCATTGACTGATTCTCCTACTAGACTCTGCAATAAGCACTGTTCTATAAATTGATCGATCTACAAGAGCAAGCTGTCCTTTGCCTGTGAAGACAGAGTGGTGAGTAGATAAGTCTCCCTGTTCGGCGTGATGACATCAAATGTCCCTTCTGTATTCTCATTTAGCCACTTGTTAGTGACCGCGTTTTTAAAGACACGTGAATGCTTTAAAATTCACCAGTTGGGTATTTACTGACATGTTTCATGTTGTAGAACGAAACCTAAAAATCCCTCAAGCGTGTTTTAACCACAGACCTTATTTCAGCCATCTAACTGAAATCCCACTGACCTTGAGATGAGGGAACAGGAAGTGCAAAACTTAAATCTGGGCGTTAGGACTCATTCCACTGTCACACTGTGTCAGGGTTTACTGGGGCCGAACAGACTGTTAATGTCATTAGTAACACCTGCGCTCCACCTGCTGTGAAAAGGCCTGTTTGTGAAGCCTCAGCGTATGTTTGCCCCAGATGAAACGGCGGATGAAATCACATTTGTGTAGCCCATTTGTTTCATTTTTTTAAGGAAAGAAAACATGAATCAGTTGTGTCTGAACCGCCGTGTTTATTATGAATATGTATTTTAGGAGGCATGTCTAGACAGGTTAGTCAGAGAGCCCGTGTGTCATCTTGAATCGCGGCCCGCAGCTTCATTTTTACGAAAACCGGCCTTTATTTTCATTAGCGCATAGACGAATGGTAGGAGGCTCTCGTCTGGGCCAAAGTTAGACCTGTGGGAAGCAGGCCTCAGGTTTAGAGTTTCGTCCTTTTTGACCCCGTCACCATCCCTCCCCTCTCTTCAGTCCTCCTCTGCTGTCTCTCATCTCTGTGGTTGAAAAGATTTGGACTTGGCATCGTCCTCATCCAGATAGGCTGCCGTATGTAATCCTTTGTCAACAGAGTAAGAATGAACGTGGTTAAAGAAATAAACTCTGAGGTCGGAGGCTTATCAAAACACACCAGTGACACAGGCGTAGTAATTGTTATTATTAGATTTTCTGCTCTGCTGACAGTGGGCTTGCATGAGAAAATTTAATTGACCGGTTATGGGCTCTCTAATGGGAAATGGAACTGGAGGTCATTTTGGAATAAACACGGCTGTGAGGCGAGTTCAGTCGAATTATCTCCCAAGTGCTTTACTTCCGTCCGAAAGCCTCTTACCGTCTCTTCACATGTTAAAAAGTTATTAAATTCACATTGCTGGGATGACTGCAAATGCAGCAGCCGGCGTCAGACGTTGCCAAAAGACATCTAGGGTTCATCTCAGTTATATTAATGCGGTCTCCTCATTTAGTGTGCTCACATCAGAACATTTCTGCCCTCGTTTTGGCACCTGCAGAGGTGTGAAAACATCAATGAGTGGGGGAGTTTCTGTGGTAGGCCTGTCAAGATCAATACTCTGAGTTGGACGATATATAATTCCAACAATATTATTATTATGATATATTATTAATATAGTGATGGTACAGTAGCATAATAACCCTGCATATCATTCTGACTTCATTGTTACATATTGTTGTCACAAGTAATTGACACCTACAGTTAAGGGATACTGCAAAGTGATTTCTGTGTATCAGTGAAACACAGTATTAGGAGTTTTGTTTTTACTCCTAATATTCTTTGACTTATCAACCACAAAAATTCAGTGACCGGTCGGGTTCTAATCACGTTGGCTATAATGTTAACATTCTTTAAAAAAAAACATGCATCTAAACACAGCGGGCAGTACTGAGTCCATGTCGCGACGATAAGACATGCAGCCATAAGATGTAAAGATAAGACAGTAACACAATTATCGTGACAGGCCTGTTCAATGGGGCAGTCATTAGAACACATGCACATGACTGTCAGTGGGATGGGAATGGGATTCATGTTGGATCAGTACAAATGTGTATAAATATTCCCCTTTGTTCTGTCTCGCTGAAGTGCTCCTGTAGCAAAATGAACATTGTGCCGTCATTATTGCAGATATCATTGATGGAGGCCTGTGGTGTGCTTGTAGCCAGCATGTTGTTTTGGTGTCAAGTGTGGCACGAACTTGCTGTGACTGAGGAAAAAAAAAGCGATACATCTGGTCCTTTTTGTCTCACCTGGTGATGTTGGTGCTTCCAGTTACAGTTGCAGAAGACCCAGTATCTGCAGCTGGGGCCGAACCGCGGGCAGTACT
Source organism: Acanthopagrus latus (assembly GCF_904848185.1). NCBI lineage: Eukaryota > Metazoa > Chordata > Actinopteri > Spariformes > Sparidae > Acanthopagrus > Acanthopagrus latus. The sequence goes on along the minus strand of NC_051059.1, from coordinate 10,244,080 downwards.
ATGGAGGATCTTTGCCGAACGTCAATCAGATTGGAAACGGCACCGTCGATTTGACTTTTCAGGTGAGGGATTTTTATTCTTACCATTTTTGCATTGTTTCAGTAACTTCATGACACTGTATAGATGGAGCCTGGCATTGACTGCTGGCGAATGAATTATTCATTTGTAGCAGGATTCATTTTTATAGTTATCACCCACCGCTGTTTCATATGAATGGATGTCCGTAGCCCAGTTCTCTGTGGCGCTATGGATCAACCTGTGGCCGCCCTAATGAAGTGTTTACACTGGCTTATTTAAACACTGTCAGATTTTTGTTTGCTGGGTTAAATGCTCTGCTACACATGAAGTGACATGCATACTGTTTGTGTAAGCAACAAGAGCACTTTGTTTAGAATTATTAAAGAGGGCAGAGTAAATATACCAATGCAGAGTCGACAGTAGGTGTCTTATTACAGTATGGTGGAACACACTCTCCTCTATAGAGCTCCTCTGTCAGAGCTCTGTCCCAAAAGAAAACCTTTGCTTGAAGAAGGGAATTAAACAATAGCTTTGAACTTTATACATCACTGAGACATCATGTAAACCATGTACGCAGATAAAGCAGCGGCGTGCTGTGTTACACCTTAGGTACACAGGCTGTGTTTTCTGTGTCAGAGCAGTTTTGTTCCTTGTGGCCTTAAAGACACATCGAAGGAGCAAGTGTGGCAGTGAATTAACTGAAACAGTGTCAACAACACAATGTTTTCGCCGAAGAGTACTTTCACCAGCTTCGAAGGCAGAAAAAAGCTGCTCGTAAAATAATTAAAGTCAAAATAGCCATTCTCTGAATCTGAGGGCAAAAAAAATTGCTTTGTAATGACTGTTCTCGAAAGTAAAAAGGAAAACGTCTGGAAGCCTGTGTTCTTTTGAAAATGGCAACAATGGGTCCTCTCACCTTCGGAAAAAAAAGAAATGTAAGCTGCGTTTATCATAGTAGGCATGAGCAAAATTTAAGCTTAACACCAGTCCTGGCAAGGCATCACATTGTGTCAAAGACAGGGCTCAGATGAAAAACAGGCTTTTAAGCAGTCGGGGAAAAATGCAGACAACCAAGCGAAACTCAAGTAGGGGAAGAGCATACTGAGATTTGGAGGGATGTTGGGAGTTTCTACTATTGTTTCCTCGTCAAGACTCATTTCCCTTATGAATCAGCTGATGAATGATGGCCCAATGCAAATATTACTCAAGAAAATACTTTCCCAGTTTCCCAGTTTTTCGTTGCAGTGTTTGCCCTGAGCTCTGCTGATATTCCTCCCTGCTCCTCAGGATTAAGCTCTGTTGGATGAGAACAGCTAGGAAACACAAACTAGTGCAGTACTGTCTTTAAATGGATGACTTCAGGCTTTTTTATTCATATGATATATATATATGATATATATATATCTTAATTTATTTATTTATTTTTTCAGTGCAGTCCAATACTGTTGAGAGAAGCCTTCACAAAATATTTTCACAATTTGATCAGTTAAGTATATATTTTTTTGTTTGTGTTTGCTAGACTTCAGGTCTTGACTCGAACAGATCGACACGACACCACGGGTTGGTGGACAGAGTCTACCGGGACCGGAACCGCATCACGTCACCCCACCGAAAGCCCCTGTCTGTTGACAAACATGGACGCCAGATATCCTTACACACCTTTTAGTCTTTTTATGTAAAACCTGAGGTTAGATGGAGTTTTTAGAAGGCCAGGTACTTTCTTCTCTCGTGCACTGCTGTGTTCAGTCTGAATTGCATAAAAAACCAAAACAAAGCGCGGCTTTGTTGAAGGTCTGTCAGGCAGAAAGCAAATTTGTACCCACAACATTTGTTTTTATAGTGATAGTAATTACATTTGTGTGTTCTTGTTCTTAAGGGCAAAGTTGTAACACATGACACAGGTTTTTAAAACTTCCTGTTAGCAAATAATTCCTCAGTTTGAGTACTAATCATTTTCTGCCTCAAAAGCCCCACTGTAGCATGTGGTGCCATTGTATTGTATCCACTTATATTCACATATTCTGCCCACAATTGTGAAAACATTGATCAAATTTGTGGATTAATTATGTGACATTTAATCAAGTTAAATAAAAGTCTGGTAAAACCTTGTAATACCCATCATCAATAAACAGTAAATTGGTGAGTTAATCAAACTGTAGTTAATAGTTATTACACTGTTAAACCATTTTATTATATATGACGGTGGTGCGTGGAGGCACACAGTTCGGGCCTTACTTAATAATTCATGCAGAAATCACAAAACTTGGGAGGCTACATGTTCTTTATAGGATGTTTGTGATCGCTGTGGTAACTCATGTGCCTAAATGTAGCTCATGGGCGTCACAGATGTTTCTGTGACATCAGCCTGTAATTGATTCAAGTCAAATTATGATGTTCAGCTGGAGTGTTTGTAATAAGCAGCATGTGCAACGAGCTAGCCGGTGTTGATACAAACATCAGACCGCGATGTGGAGTTCATGGTTCATTCATTAGACTGCCAGCACTGCTTTTAATTATATCTCCCCCCGTGCTGGAAGAATTCTCTGTAGCTGATGCGTTGAGTCTGCTAAGACTGTCAGTCTCCAGCTGTATTTTCTTAACCCTCAGTCTCACATTGACAGCTGTCCATATGGCTCAGTGTATCTGTCACCACCACCTGACACCAGCTGGAGGAGGTAAGACAGCCTCGTCTCTGCTCGACTGTATAGCTCATCTCGGTGTTTACTCTTTTTTTTTATAATGATCATGATAAAGCCTTCGCGCGGCCTTCCCTTATCGTTCCGACGTCAACCGCGATGTTCTGCAGCATTCGTGAAGATGCAGAGATCAATACGACACCCGGGAACATAACTCAAGACTGAAAAATTCTAACTGAAAATGAAAACATGTTACATAATCACACGTTTAGTAGCTTTCACAGATTAGCATCATGGAAACAACGCTGCATTTAGACTTCCATCTAAAGCCCTCATGCATACATGATGTAGCTGGGACTGCTGTAGGCCCGTCGCAATACATACGCAACCTCGATCTTTCTTTCTGACCTCAATATTGCAAAACACGTGTGTTTGTTTACATATTGTTTACCATTTACAAATGTCACCAGCATTTTAGTCACCAAGATGCCACAAGAACTATAAATCACAATCAAAACAGTAGCTTGCCTAAAACAGTGACATCTTAATTATTATATGATGTATATTTTACGTCACATTCTGTAACATAGGTCACTTGAATAACTGACTAAATTAAGTTAATGCAGATATATACATAAAACCTTATGTGCTTGTTCAATTATTACATATAAAGTTAAGGTGAACTTCTATACAAACATAATGTGTTTTTTATTCAAGTAATACATAATAAATCACACATCAAGTGATTTAAATGTATACACATTGACTCAACATGAAAACAGAACTCCTAACAGAATGAGTTGGTTGATTTCTTGTTTTGTTTGTGTGGTTTTCTATTATCTATGTTTTATTTATTTAGGGTTAGATATTTGAATGTCTCAATGTGAGGAGTTAAAAGGTTCATTGCTCTGGCAGAGTGTACGTGTATTATTAAACTATTATATTATCATTCTATCAGTGGCATAAAGAGGTTTATGACAATGATATAATTTATTGCTACACTATATCATCCAACGAAAGGTGGTTATCGCCACCGGCCTGCATATTGCACGTGATATGCCTAATATTTGTGAGAGAAAGTTTTTTTTTGTAACTTGTGTTTTAGCCAACATGATGGAGTTGTGTTGATAGTTGTGGTTATGCTTGGCTTGAAATTCTATACGATATGATACAATACAATATGATTTATTTTACCTGAAGAAAAATGCTGTACACATTTCTACCCAAAGTGCACACAGTGCACAATTTGTATAAAATCCTTTTGTTTTTAACCTGCTGTGCAACATTGTGGTTGAGTGATGGATATATTTCTGTGCTTTTCAACTTATAGTTGTTGCTTAGATTTTTCCATACTGTGTGATTTTTTTTTTATTTTTATTGTTTTAATTGTGCTGCAGGACAAACTCTGACTCAGCACTGCACCAGAGCACATTAACTCCTGCCCAGCAGGCCTCTTTCACCGGAGGGTCGCAGGAGCTGCAGCCAAAACGGGGTAAAAACCTTATCTCAAAGAGTTTCCTTCAGATAGTTGTTGATTAAACTTTTTTTTAAATGAAATCAGGATACATTAGTGGTTGCTCAGAAACATATCTATTGAACACTGACCAGAGGGTTGAGTAAAAGTGTAAAACCAACCAATGAATCGATTCAGGTGTTTATTATCTGCTGTGGCTGATGGTGGACGGATCTGTTTTGTTGCAAGTCTGTGTCTGTTCTGTGGTGTTGTGCTGCTTTCTCTCTGTGGTTCATTGGAGTGGCCTCCAGTGTCTGATGAAAGGGTTTTGAATGTGGCTTTGAAGGCAGAGGAGGAAAGTGACTGCTGAGAAGAGGGGGTGCATCCAAGTGTCCAATGGATTTTGTCTGCTAATGGCCGTGTGAGGCAGATTATTCTGATTTCAGGAGCCTATTGATTTGAATTTGCATAAATCTCCTTAGAGACATTTTTTGTTTTTTTCGCCCATTAGTGTCATTCAGTATTAAAGTGTTTAATCTCTCAGTTTCATAATCTCACAAATTCTTTTTTCGTCTTCTGTCCTGCTTTTCTGTTGTGTGTGTCCATGTGTTTTTTTTCTTCTTTTTAATATCACTTGATCGTATTAAATGAGTACATGTGGGCTGTGATTATTATAAGCTCAAGGAGGCTTTTTGTTGTTGCTTTGGCTATTTCTCCATCTCTGTAGTTCTCCTGCTCACTGTACCAGGTGTTGAAGCCATTACACAAGAGGGTGATGAAGATGGACAAAAACAGGACTGGGAGTGCAAAAAGGTGGAACATTTACAAACATGAAAATGTGTTTAGTTTCCATAATTTTGCTGTGGTCTTTTAGCTGTTAATTGTGTTTTCATCCTTTAGGACATTTCAAGGTCCAAGCCCTGCAAAGTTCCAGGGATCCAGTGAGTATCTTTACTGGTTTTCCCATGTAGAACTAGTCTGAGGAAATGTTTTCTTTAAGGGAGATTTATAGTTATTTTACCGTTAATATTTTATTTTGGTTCTTGTGCCTGTTGAATATCTTGAAAGTTAAAAATGTCAGTGTCCACACCAACAGAAGCTCCCCTCTCCCATACAAAACACTGCTCCTCAAATGCCTCATCAGTAGTCCTGCCTTTAATCAATGTGACTTTGTGACATCACACTATGTCACCGTGTCCATTATTTGCATAATTTATGCCTAATGGCTAATCTGGCAACTAAGACTTGTCAGTGGTGTTAGCTCAGGCATGAGCGAGATGACCAATCAGAGCAGACTGGGTATTCAGGAGGAGGGGCGGGAGCTACAGCAGAGGGTTTTTAGACGGAGGGGCAGTACAGCGCTGCATCACCAGACAAAATGTGACAACTGATGTGTTTAGTGATCACTAAAACATGAAAGCCTGTTCTAGTAATAACCCAAAATGATATGATGAACCTGAAATATTATCACAATATGTCTCCTTTATCTGTGGCTTCACAGTTATAATGGATGGTGAGGTGAGCCCGGTATTCAAGGGCACCCAGGGAGCTTCAACAAGTATGAATTTATAGCTTTAAATTGAAGCCATCTGACTGTAACCAAACGTCATTTGCATATACATCTCTAGCGCCAAAATGATAAGAGCATGGAGCCAAAGCATTTGCAATAGTACCACTGGCCAAATGCACCAAGTCCAAATATTTCCGGAGCTGTTTGTAGTGGAAAACATTGTCAAGCCAGCTGATCTCATGAGTGTGTTCAGCTCTGTAGTCACTGCGCGCGCGTCTGTTTTCTGCAGCATATTTCCGTCTCCGGAGCAGCAGTTGACCACTTCACTAAAACCAGCGGCCCACAACACTGGCGGCTCTCTTCCTGACCTGACCAACATCCAGTTTCCTCCTCCGCTGCCCACCCCGCTCGACTCAGATGATGCAGCAGCCGCCTCGTTCAGCTCCTCCAACAGCACACAGACCCTGGCCAACACGCAAGGTAACGGTTGGCGCGCTCGCATCGAACACTCTCCCGGAGTGACGTGCAGCATATTCATGACTTCCTCACGATACCTAAGCGCTCTCCGGCGCCAGTTTCTCTGCGTCTCTGCAGTATGCGTGTGTGCTTTTACAAAACTCTTTCCTTACGCCGACTCTGTGTGCTGGGTAGGAGTGAACACATCTCAGCCCACAGTAACCATGGAAATGCAGCCCGGGCAGGACGACATGGTTCCTCTCATCCTGAATGCAGGAGACTCCCACCAGCTCTCCCCGACGTCTCCACCTCTCACTCTCTCTCAGGTACAGCCTCCGCTCTCTGCCTCGACCTCGGCCTCACCGAGAAAATCAATCATTCAGGCTTAAGTAATTATTGAATGTTTGATTTACATTATTTTCAGACAAGTCCCAGTGATTCAGGTTGACTTCTTGTTACCTTAGTGTTATGAGGTCATGCTGTAGAGATGTTTTTACCGTGTTTTTTTAATTATAATTATTATGTTTATGACTCTTGACCATTGCAGTGCTTTTTTTTCTTTCTCCTTATCTTACTGTGTTTATTGTCATGCACCAAGTCACCAGGCCAAAAGTCATTATATGGCTGAGCGGGCAACGATTGTTGCAGAACAAACAAACAAACAACAGAACCCCGCATCTTATCTTTTTCCCTGTGCCTCCCACAGGCGGCCATCAACGCCATGAACCTCGAGCAGCAGCTGTCCCAGTATGCCTTCTTCAACCAGCAGCCGTCGTCCCAGAACCACCAGAACCAGCAAGTGAGTTTCTCCTCCAGCATTGTATCCACACAAGCTGACTGTTATGGAAAAGATTTAACAGCTGGCTTGGGCTCACATATTTTTTTCATTTTGGGGACAATTTGAGCTCAGCGGGAGGCTAAAATAATGAGTATGGAATTAGGAATTCTACTCAAAGTAAGTTGTAGTTCTTAAAGTGTGAAGCGCTGGCTGGTAAATCCAAACATACCAAAAACACTGAGGGTAAAAACAGGAATGGTTGGTTCTGTGAGTGAAGGTTGTGTCTTTTTCGTAACAGATTCGTTGTCTCACAGTCTAGTTAGATTTTCCGTTTTTGCCAACTTGTTTCCCACGTATGTCTATTAGTTCCTTAATTCTTGCCATCTTGCGATCACGATTATTGATGAGGGAACATTCAGGCTTGTGCAATTATTTGCAGTTCTTACGCAATAACAAAATGGTCACAGCTTGATTTCACCAATCACTGCTGTTCAATGCAAAAAATAGTCCAATTAGAATCTACAGTTTTGAGTTTGTGGCCAACCTGTTTGTTTCTAACAGATGTTTCTAACTCCAGTGCAGAGTTGTTAAGCAGCGACAATGATTCCCAGACTGTTCAGTGAAGCTGAGTCAAATATAAACGACTGCAGCCAGCAAAAATCTTTTCAAGAGTTACTGCAACTGCATCCAGATGTGGGCAGATGAAATAAAGTAAAATAAAGTACATTCAAAATAAACATCAGACTCCCTGTTCAAGTACTTTTTCTGTTGAATAAGTCGACCATTTTTTACAGAAATGTCTTGTACTCAAACAAACTGACTCAACTAGGCCCCACTTTGTGTCCCATTGTCTCACGCACAGATCGCCCTACGTGCAGGATCCCTCAACAGAAAAATGGAAAATTTTAAGTAGGAAGCAAAAATAAACCCGCTCGTTAACATGTGGCATTAAAATCTATCACTTTGCCCATTTTGTGGAAACTCCTCTCTTCCCATGGATCGACGCTTCACACCCTGCAGAGCTGTACAATGCAGCAGCCTTAGAGATGTCGCATTTTGTGTAATGTTGTGTTTTCTTTATACTTTTAACAATATTTGAACATAAGAACCATCTATTAAATGACTTTGGGTTGTTTATTTTGACATAATGATAATATGAACCAGCCAGGATTCTTTAAATCTATTTTGACAAACATATTTAAACATTATAAAATTGAAAACCAAACCAAAAAAAAAAAGAAAAACATTATTGTTAACCACAGTAAGAATAATAAAAGATAAAAGTAAAGTTTGAATTTTAAACCACTGGAATGTAGATAAACATTATGAATTGTAAATAAATATTACCACACAAACACATACTTTAGATTAGATTAGAAGAATTTAATGATAATCTCTACATATCTGCCAACGTACTATAAAAGCAGATACTCATAAACTGTATCTGTGATGAGTTAATATTAAAACTATTAAGTGCTACTTGATGAGTACATGATGTCTGTATCTTTTTACGACTCAGCTCTTTATCTTGCAGCAGACTGGTCTGGTCCAGCTGTCGTCCTCGGTGAACTCCTGCTCCACGTCAGACAACCAGCAGACGTCCTCGCCAACCAACATGACCATAGACATGAACACGGTGAGCACATCCCTCTGCATCACTGGCACTTCTTGGCTGATTCCTAATGCATTTAAATAGAAAAGTCTTAGTTGTTTGACAGAAAAGAAAAAGAAAACTGTACTGTCCATAAAGTGTGTATGAGCGCACAATTGTTCTATCTCTTTATTTGTTTATAGTTTAACACAAATCTTCACAGTCTTAGAATTTATTGTTTTACTGTGCAGCTTTTGTACAGAACTGTAGACAAAAAAAAACTCCCAAATTAACACACAAAATAAAAGCACAACAAGAGGTGCAAAATGCTTTTTGCGAGGCTCTGCACGTCCTTCAGTTCTTGGCTCTCGCTGCTCTACTTCTGTTGCAGTGGGAATGTGTAACTGCAGAGATGAAGTGGCCTACATTCTCCTGGTCTCAGTTATAGACTTTGCAGTGTGGGGTCAAGTGAAACATTGTTAGAGAACACAGCCAAGACTTAACTTTCTGTTAATTCAAGCCTATTTTATGAACTACCCTTGTTTTAAGAAATTGAAAATCATTTCCTGGAGAGTTGGAAAAGGTCTCCAGGAATTATCATTGTTCTAGGTTATACCTGTATCTAAGAGACCTTGAACTGCTTTATCGCTTCTCTGTCTCATGCTACCAATATTTTGATTGCTACCAATCGTTCTGATAGCTTATCTATAAATAGATTAGGAATGTGGGGGTTTGAACTCCTGCCGGCTTTTGAGCGATAAGAGATTATCAGTCTTGTTTGATACACCTCCAAATCTGAGTTATTTGATAGTTTATCTGTTATTTATCATGATATTAGTAACTTTGATGTTTTTCTGTCCACAGTTATGGTTGTGCATTGCTTAAGTCAGATTCGATTTGGCCATTTGTTGGACGAGTAGATACGATGGAACAAAAGAAAACAGAGCCGAGTCGCTTCTCTCTGATCCTCCAGTTTACAGTGTGCACTCGCTCAGCTTGGATTGCTGGCAACGTTTTCCCTCCACTAATTAATCCCCTGTAGTTTTCTCTGTTTCTCCCAGCTCTGCTTCCAGTATTATTAATGCATCGATGGGACACGTAGCACATGGTGTTCACTGCTGTAATTATTTTATTAATATTATTATTGCAGCACTAGAGGCTAGTTTTCTGGGTGACTGTTGAGGACCGACTCTGCCAAAATCAAAAATAAACAAACAAATGGCTCAAGAATGTAATGGATATGCCACTAATGCAACAAGTGTTCTATACCAAATCATACAATGTGGCAGTAATTGATACCACTGCTTTCATTTGCTTCTCTATTTATTTACCTTTTCTATTAAACCATTTTTTAATTTCTTTTAGGGCTGCGCGATAAATCGGTAAAATCGATTAATTCGAGTTTGTGGCTTAGGATGATTTAAAAAGAATAATATAGATTTTCTCTTTAACTCGCTCCACCACAAGTTCAGCTTTAAGGCCATATCGCCCAGCCCTTCTTCTTCTTGTGATTGATTCTGGCAGTTTCGGTCCTCTATAGCTTACATCAGTAAATCTGTCAGTGAATAGTTTAGAGATTCCTCCGTCAGGGGAACCCACTGAACTAATGCCAGCAAAAGGAGAGCTGGTTATCCAACAGCACCAGAGACACATCTAGGACGCAGACCTCCAATACAGGACATCCTCCAGTGTGAATAACTCAAACGTGTCCTCTTGTATCAGGCCTCCTCCCTCCAACAGTACCGCAGTAGGGTCGGATCCTCTGCCAATCAGTCTCCGACCTCCCCCGTCTCCAATCAAGGCTTCTCACCCGGAGGCTCGCCTCAAGTAAGGGCGTGTGCACCGGTGGGCCGCTGGCTCGCTCTGTATAAACGTCACCGTCCCCTGCATCGTAGTTCTGTGGTTATCGTTGCCGAGTAGGACTCTGTGGCTGCCCCCCCACAGCTGCTTGTATTGTGTTGATATTAGCAGATCTGGGCAAAAAAACTAAAAACAAAATGCATCATTTTCAAGCACTTGAGCATGACGGCTATTTTTTTTTTTTTCATGACAGCTATGATATTTTTTGTCTTAAACTAAGTAAATGAGCGAGTTATCTTTTTACCAATTTAGTTAGTGTACTGCTTCTATGAATATATAAAGTGGGAAAAGAGCAAAAAATAGTGTAATAAGAGGTGTAGCAGGAAATTCACAGGGGTTTTCTTTCAGTGGAAGTTTCCCAACGTGCACAACACCATTATAAATGTTATTGCTGTTCCAACACCGATACCAGGAAAGAAAATGCCTCTGATACTGAGAAAAATGCTTACATCAGTATTGACGATTGCGCCGCTCTCACAGGACACTGCTACTTCCCTGTTTGCAAATTGTTTTTTTTTTCCTTGCACAAGTAGCAAATATCTGTATCTGACTATCAGCTTGTGTAACTTCACGCACGTCCGCAACTTGACTTTCTTTTTCTCACTTTCGCTCGGCCAGCCAACAGCTCTGAATTACGGTCCAGAGAGTTGGTTCAGATCTGGTAGCCAGATTCGGTAGTCACAGGTGCCCGTGTCTTAAGCCTGGGTTCTGGGCCAGAACAGTGCCAGCAGTAGCACCAGACCTACTTTATGGGCACCCAAATCTGGCCACCAAATCATAATCATAACTATTTTAATGTATTATTATTTTTTTGAATGTTACAGAGACACTATTTAATAGTCTACCTTTTATTTTTAAAACTTCTACATGTGGTGATTGACAGCGTTGAGTGTGAGCGACCAAAGTTAGTGTAGATCGCCCTCAGAGTCTGAATCTGTCAAAATGACAGACAGCCTTCAGAGTTTGTTCTGTCAAAAAAAAAAAAAATAAAAAATAAAAAATCAGTCTGTGACAGAAAATATTCAGTTAACATCTCTGCCACCTCAGGCCCATAATTCATTGCTGGATGAGTGCAGAGTGTACGTATTTGTTGAGGTTCTACAAAGGCTGACCAGGCATTACAACAATCACATTACATCCATGAAAATTAGAATGTGTAACTTCAGGTATCTGGATTGGAAGGTTAAAAAAAAATAGCAACTAATGTTCTGAATTACACCAGGTAATTCTGGAAGCATTCAGGGGGGAAAATCGACTTTATTAACATTAACTCCCACAGGACAACTGTAAGTCTCAATGTGCAGTTTTAAAAACGTGCCATAATATGATTCACGTAAAAGAACTGATTGGTTGTGGAGCGTACAGAGTCCCTTTTTTGCCCAAATCTGACCACCAGTCTCTTGAAACACTCAGTGTCATTGATGTGTTGTTATGTAGCTGTGTCCCTGACTGACCTCCCTTCTCTGCTGCTTTTTGTGGTATTTGCGTTGCACCTCCACTGTTTCCTCCCCAGTCTTGCTATATAAGACTCTGTGCTGGAGTTTGTTTTATTTTGTATGTTCACCAGATCTTTGTGTTCACTGTGGGGTTTTTTTTTTTTTTGCACCAGCATGGGGATATGAGGTGGCATGAAAGGGGGAGATGGTAATCCCCTCTTGAAGCCTTTTTTTTTTTTTTTCTTGGAAGAGAAGCTGCTAATCATTCCCATGGTTGAATCTCAACAAACTGAACCTTGCTTGCAGGGAGGTGCGTTAAGATAAACTAAACACACCCAAGGTAAACATGGATCGGGGTTGTTAATCTGTGTCAGACTCGGTGTAAGCATTTGAAACCCCTGGCAAGGAAGTGGGACTGTAAATTATTTACTGCTTTCACCTCCCAAAAAGCATTCCGACGTGTAAAATATATAAAATGAGGTCAGATTATTTGAAAAGGATTCGCTGCGGCTGAACTGTAAGTGTGACTTTGTGTGTTTGAGATGCTGGGGAAGAGACGGTGATGATGTACGTTGTATGAATGCGTCCCACCCCCCGTGTTTGTCCTGCTGTCTGCTTCCCCAGCTCGACTCTCTGCCGAGCTGAAGTGGCTCACTCGTAGTCCCGAGGTTATCCGCGGGCTAAACCACAACCGACAAGCTGTGCGCTCTATTATCCTTGCGCTGCCCTGTGGGGACATCTGCAGCACACACAGATAATTTGGTTTTGAACTAGGAGGAGCACGGGCTGAGAATATGATCCAATTACTTATACATTAAGAGGCCACGATGAAACAGGAGAACTTCTGCTGCTGGTTCAGCGAGGACATTCGGATGAGGAGCTTGAAGAGAATTAGCTCGCGCTGGATGAGTCAGTGGAGGGAGAATCAAGTCACAAAGGGGATTATGTGTTCAATGATTCCCTTTTATTTCATGTGAATTTCTTTCCATTTGGTCGGTGTTAATTAAAACACTCGGGCCGGCACGCAGCAGACGACGCTCGTGCTCCTGCCCTTCTCCTTAGCTGACCCTTTCATGACATTTGATGGGTTGCCATCTATCAGTATTTAGTGAATGCTGACCTTTGCTGGGATGGCATATGGTACCTCATGTTTCTTACTCCTGCAAGTTAATCAAGTCTCTTATTCATTTATCCACCCATTTATTAAGTAAGGAACTTAATTACACTGCACCGGTTTTACATCATTTCAGAGACAGAAAAAGTGCTTGGTGAAAACATTTAAGTAACACCCCACGAAATATTCACGCATCATTTTTCCTTGCGATTGTGGATGTTCAGTATGCCGGCTACATCTGCGTATCACAGCAAAACACTGTAAATAATGCAAGATTCAGCAAACGTTGCAGGCGTTCATTTTGAATGTATTACTGAAAGAGCAGACTGAAAAATGACTTGCTGGTCTGCGCGCTGTCAGCGTCTGCTGAGAACGAGGAAGTTGCTTCTGAACCGTGTGTTTGCTGCGTGACTGTTCACATGTGTTTGTGCTTACCTGTAGCGCTGAAACTGTTCAGGCATTTGGAGCACTACAGCCCGAGTGCTGTCTGCTTCCATTATATTTAACAGAAATCAGACACCTCCACAGCCGATGTCTCTAAAACCTGGTAACTCAATCCTGAACAGTCTAGATGGTTGAACAGCACTGCGGATTAAGAGGAAAGGTATATAGATTGGATTTTAGGGTGAACTGAACCGTTAATGAGCGCTTAGTAACCTGTCTATTCTCTGCAATGTATACATAAAGATTGTATTATACACAGCAGGGCATTCAGGACTACATTTTAGTAGTAGTCAGCTGATACCATAAAGTATTGTCATAGCTGGTTAAACACAGTAACAATGATAAAGTTTTAACTGATGTAGGCAGGACCAACCTGAGGTTGCTTGCATGGGTAGCAGGGAATCTTTCCTACTATAAACATCTAAAATTAAGTTTAATTTAAACAAATGAAGTATGAATAATAATATAATAATAACCTGTGATTAAAAGAAACAAGATATGCAAAATTAAAGTACATGAATGATTAAAGGAAAGGAAATTAAAAGTAAAGATAATTTGGGAAAGAAGAGAACATGAAGGAAAAGAAAAGGAAAGTGTCAGTTGAACGATGAGTCCACAGCAGTGCACAGCATCAGCCAGCGGCAAGAGTCGACTTGTCATTGTGCTGATTGGATGACGAGTCGACTGTAATGCGACTCGTTATGTTTCTCTGAGGTGATTTTCAGCACTTTTGTTGTTCAAGTCTTGTTGCTGCTTTGACTGTGTCTTTTTTATTCTCCACCTTTTTTGTGTCACATGTACAACCTCTGCAGCCTGGCTGAAGAATAGTCATAGTTGATGGTCCGCACTAGGTTTTTTTTTTTGGTTTTTGGTTAGTCTGATTAAACAGATTTGGCCTGTTTGTTGTTGCAGCATAACTCCATACTGGGCAGCGTGTTTGCAGACTTCTACGACCAGCAGCTGCCGTCCATTCAGGCCAGCGCTCTCTCGCAGCAGGTCAGACAAAAGCCTCCGTGTCTGTATTTAGTTCTGCTCCTGCTTCACGGTGACTACATTTTTGATAAAGCGGCAGCCGTCGTGATGTTTTCTCTCTGTTGTTTACGCCAGTTGGAGCAGTTCAACATGATCGAAACCCCCATCAGCTCCGACAGCCTGTACAACCAGACCTCCACCCTCAACTACTCCCAGGCACTCATGATGGGCTTGACTGCCGGCCACTGCAACCTGCAGGACTCGCAGCAGCTGGGCTACAGTAACCATGGCAACATCCCCAACATCATCCTCACAGGTGCTTCGACATATCATATGGCTCGCTTCAGTCTTACAGCTTGAGGCTTGTGGAGAGCTGCACCACACTGCTGCTGCTGCTGCTGCTGCTCCTCGTGTTGAGATTTCCACAATCCCAAACCAGAATGAAGCTCGCGCTTTATATTTGCTTGAATGTCCCGATGTAGTGACAGTTCCCCTGAAACTGCGTCAACAAAAAGCTAAGTGTCATACGCTTCACAAAGCCATGACTCATTGCCAGGCTACTATAATGCATTAATAGATTGGCTTTAAATGGCCCGGTATTGTTGTTGATCTGCCACTCACCCAGGGGACGACAACATACTTGAAAGGCAATCTGAGTGATCGGGTCAGCTCTGAATTTGTGTAAATGCGACATATCCCTCACAAGAAAACAGCTCAAAGTGCTTTTAAACAAAGGAATTACGTGCACCAAGCGCTTCAGGTAAATAAGACAAAGAATGAAAAATAAAAACAGGGATGAAAAATAAACGTCAATTTTCTTGACAATAACAGTAAAAATGATATAAAACAAGGATGAGTGCAGAGAATTCACAACATTCACTGGAAAATAAAAAAAAAAACACTCAATGATGACTGAAATGCAAATAAAATGAATTACAAAAAAGTAAGAAATGAATAGACAGAATGCATAACATTAAGTAAAATAGAGCCAGTGCGAAGTAAGGTCTCAGGCCTGCTTCTCATAAGTCAGAGCAAGTGAAAGGCCAAAGCGAAGACATACGTTTTACAGCTTCCTTTTAATAAATATTTATCAAGATATTTCCTGATATCTGTCGTGTGTTTCAAAGCATTGAGGTGTAACTGGGAGCATCCCCGATTTTCTTTTGGTAGTGAACGGAAGAGGGATTTTTTTTTAGAAGAAAAGTAATTCTATCTAGAGGAACGTGCGTTCACCACCCTGACTGGGCTTTCAATCAATCCACATGTTAGAGTAACTCAGGAGATCAAAAGATCATTTTGGTGGGCAAAATCTATCCTCAATAATCTCTTGCATTTCTACTTATAAAAAATTAAACATTTATTAAATGATTAATTAGTAAACATTCTCTAAAATATGTCTGACAGGGTTTTTCCAGAAAAAGAGGATGCTTACCACATTAAATAATTTTAAATTATACATGCTTTTTCACCCTTCTTCCAGAATATGAATATGCAAAAGATGTTCACATAAACAAATGTTTCACAGGAGTAACTGCTGGATACAAGATGTCTCCTGTTTTGCTGTGAAGCTCAGTCTCAGTGTCTGTGCACCGGAGGCTTGAAGTATGCTGATTTTTGCACTAGTATCGGCTTGCAAACTGTTTGTGATGCCCCAAATCGCGCTCGTAGCCCCGCCTCTTAGATTTGTGAATTTCAGTACGCCACTCTTCACAGTGACGCTCAAACGTTCAACTGTATGAACCAGAAGAAAAACACATTTGACTCGGGGATTTTAAAATCTAATTTTTCTGCCCACTGCGATTTCCCTTCAGTTTTTTTTGAGTCACCAAGTCTGTTGTTAACTGTCTCTCTACTGAAATGTGTAATTAAGATGTCAAGATGTCAAGTTTCTTACAGCAAGTTATTATCACATCATAACCCAGACTTGTCAGCAGGCTGTCCCTTCTTGCTGCCATTGATTTCTTTCTTTCATTTCTAACTTAAAGAGACAAACATCTGCCTCCCGATGCCTTTAACAACTTTCTCTGACTTGCTGTCCTGTTTCTGCTCAGTGAGTGGAGAGTCTCCCCCCGGCCTGCCCAAGGACCTGACTGGAACGCTGTCCACGGACGTCAGCTTCGACATCGACTCCCAGTTCCCGCTGGACGATCTTAAAATCGACCCGCTGACGCTCGACGGCCTGCACATGCTCAACGACCCGGACATGGTCCTCGCCGATCCCGCCACGGAGGACGCCTTCCGCCTCGACCGGCTCTAACCGCCGCTCATGCGCAGGTGTGCGGACGCTGCCGGGGAGAGGTTTGCATCTGGGAGGGGGGATTTGTAGACCTCTTCAGCGTCGATTTTCCACACCAACCAACCACAATGGAAACCCACAAGAGAGCTTTTAAAAGAACTGATCAGAATTGAGTGAAGACTGCTGCCGGTCTCGCCTCTTCTACAGGAGGTGGTCTGCGACCGACGACAGTGGAGTTATGGTATGAACGATGCTCATGGTTCTGTCACCGCTGTTTCTTTTTTTTTGCAAAATAACACATCCAGTCATGGTTTGTTTTACATTGTTTTCATTTTGAGGGAGCTTGATCACACGGGCAGAGGGAGCCTGGTCTCCTATTCTCCATCAGTGACTGACGAAACTATCTACAGTACACTTATCACTCACCTGTTAACATAGAGTAGCTTGATCAAGTTTGACCTCCCTCCGTGCCAAGTGGCTTGTTCTCCACGCCCCGTCCGGATGTTACTTTAGTGCTACTCCCCGTGTGGTTTGTCATAGAAACCAAAGTCAGGCCTGGTTTTTTTTCGATTTTATCCCCGACCTCGTCTAAAGTTCGAGCGACGGCGAGCCATTATTTTGCTGCCTGAGTTCTTTTTAGGAGATGCTGGGTTCCGATTTCACCACAGTAAATAGCGGTCATCAGTTATGCATGAAATCACAAATCACTGTGCATACTTGTTTTGCCTTAATAGCTTGACATTTTGGTTTTCATGCAAAGATGACTATTATGTAAATGAGATGGGGGGGGGGAACAAACATTTTATCTGTCAAGTGATTTGTACTGTTCTACAGGTGGTCTGGCCTACATCGTTCACAACTGCATTACTGTGTTTCTGAGGTGTGCTGATCTTTATCCATCACTTCATCCATCGTCACTACCGCATCGCATTTCATTCATCAGTCAGATCTTAATGGACAAATGAGTTCTTTGTTATGAAATAGATGTTTACAGGCTTGTTTATGTTTTATATTTTACATGTACAGAATGTGATTAGATTTTGCGTAATGGTATCTATGCAAAAACTACAGCGATCGATTTAGGACTGTAAAAAAAAAAAAGAAAGAAAAAAAACGAAAACAGCTACAAGTGAAACCCTTACGAAAAGGAAGCCAACGTGCACGATTCTTATGGAATGCACGGCGATGGTGCCATGTTGCGTTTCTTTTAATACGTTTTGAAACATGTTTCTTTCAGACTGGTAATGGTGTAGAGCAAAATGATAATAAAAAAAGGCTCAGTGAGTGTGGCACACAGTAGAAACTCTCCTGGATTACTCCCAAAGATGTGACCTCAGTGTAGTTGAAATATATATATTTTTCCAGACAATTGAACTGCCTCTATACTAGAACAGCATTGTTGATGCAATGAGAATGTATTTAGGTCACATCTATACAGTTGTGTTGTTGCCATCGTGTCATCCTCATTGCCTCTCTCATGTCTAGCCTTTACGTACTGTAGGACCAAATATATTTCACCTGTTTGTTCTCCCTGCGAAGGAGATATGGAGCACTGTTTTAAGTTTTACATGTTAAGACTTACCTTTTTGTTTCCTCGGCACTACAGTGACACTGAATATATGTTTCCCCGACGCGCTCTTGTTGTCCATGCCCGTTATCGATTCGCTCCGTGTCCCTCCGCTCTTTGGTTTCTGCATCCGTGCAGATTCGTGCATCTTGCTCTTCGAAAATGGTCGGGAAAAAAGGAAATGTCCTCTGTGAAGTCAGCGTGTTTCTCAGTGAGTGCATTCGTTCATAACCATGTCCCGTATCTCATATTGCACTTTATGCATTGAATTAAAACACTGATTAATGAGAGTTTATATACCAAACCCCCTCCCTGTGACTGTTATGTGCACTGGACCTGTTTTGCCCTGTCTTTGATTAAACTTGCCTTCTTGTACAAAAAAAAAAAAAAGAACTTTGAAAAAAAGCTAAATTATAGTTATTTTTGAAAAGTCGTATATGGATAGTCTATTTAAAAGAGCTGTTTTTACCTAATCAGTGAGTATTTTGTGAGCTGTCTACTGTTACACGGTTTTTACCTAAATTTAGGGGAGAACATTTGTACTCCGGGACTGTGGTGATCAGAGGTGCGTCGGCCATGTTCCTGCACTGCAGCTCTAAGCTAGAAAAATGCGTATAATTAATCACTGATCTGCAAAAAAAGGAGCACTGTGTAGTTTTGGAGAAGAAAATCAAACTTTCAATATCTGCAATAGCAAACTGAATAAACAAGCTGTTCTCGGAGGATAATAAGGTCCTCAGAGCACTGCATGAAGCTAGAAAGGTGGTGGGGTCCGCCACATATAAACAGAAGTAAACAAGTAAAATGGTATGAAATCGTGTGTTTGTTTATTCAGTTTGTATAAGCATGAAAAAAACTGTCAAAGAAGATTGTTCTCTTCTGATCAAAATGTCTTCCCCAAAACTACGAAGTGCACTTTTGTGCAGTTAAGATACAGGTACAGTGAGGTGCGATCTCTCAGAGGAGAACATTTGCAGGGCATGTTATCACAATGCTGTGCGGGCTGGGATCCACCAATCCCTGAAAAGTATTTTATGGAATTTATATTGTAATTCAGTCCAGGTGTAATTCTTACCAAATTGACCATAAAATGAATATAGGTTCATTTCTAGGACACTATAGAGCCATTTTCCATCAATCCACACAGTGAAAAAAAAAGGCTATTCTGTAGCTGGAACATTGCGTCTGTCAGTGTGTGTGAAGGTCCTCCTGTGCCGACATACGTCACCTTTATTCTCACACAGTGTAAATCAAAATGTTATCAAATCAGTTGGCTTTGAGTTGTTGAGTTTGAATAGCTTTTTCCTTTTTTGGGGGGGAAGTGCTCTAATGTTTTGGATGCATCAGGTTTCTGGATTTTGATGTGGTTATGATTTTTTTTTTTTTTCTATTTTAACAATGTTGTGACTGCATGAATCTCCGGACTTGTTTTATCCCCTTTATGCCTCTGGGTTTTATTCCCCTGCGAAGGGTGGAGTCAGATTTGTTTGTCTCAGTGTTTTTTCTCGTTTGGTGATATTGTCCTTTGTCTCTTTTTGATTCAAGCGTCATGTGTTAGGCTATGTATCTGCTAAATGAAGCCTAAAAGCATCAGAAATATGGTAATCGGCCTTTTATGCACATGTAGAAGCTGTTGTTTGGTACTACGTTTTACACTGCAATATACGGTTTGTGCTTTTTTTTTTTTTTTTCTGTGCAACCCCCCACAGAGTTTTATTATGTCATGGTAAATCTAGACTAGCTTTGTATATGGCTGTATGGTAGGAACAGTGTTTTTTGTGCTTTATGTGATATGATGTCAAAAGTGAGAAAATGCACTGAGAAATACCGTGCTGCAATTTGTCTATTGTGGCGCTATATATTCTCTGCTCGACCTCAGACTTTTATCGTGAGCCTGACAACTACTTTTTTCTTTGTGCTCATGTAGATAGCTCTTGACTGGTGTGTCGCCTGTTACTGCCACCTTTTTATGCATCAACGTTTCAGGTATCCATTGGTAATATTCTACCAGTGTTTACAAGAGTTTACAAAAAGAGCAGTGTTTGTTTTTCTCTCCTTAAATATGTTTCAGCTTCGTTAAATACTGCACTGGAAACACAGACTACATATGAACCACTTGCAGTGTAGAATGGCAATTGAAATTTAACAGTGAGTCGGTAATGTCATTTAAAGTGTATGACAATGAATTGAAATATAATGACAATAATTATCTATTTTGTCAGGTTTAGAAGTTTTTGGATTTAATTACATTTCCTTCGGACTTCATCCGTATGCATTTCGAGGCCCTGAAAGCACTTTTGAGATTTATCCACGGATTTTTACTCTGCAGAAACTCCCTTTCCTATTTAGCTGCTATGAGCGGTTACATGCCATCAGAAGTTTATACTCTACTTGTAGGAATGTTGTTGAAAATGTTTAGAAATTAAACTAAAAGTATAAAGATAATGCAAAGAAATGGCCCGGCCCATCCCATTGAGAGGGCTGAGGGGACGGCTACGGCTTTCGAGAAAAACCAAGAAAAGAAAAACTACACAATGATTCTGTAGCACCACAGTCCACCGAGGGAGAGCGCCTGGTTGTGCTGTCCCCGGGATTGTGTCTAAAAGTGTTAGAAGGTAGTTGCTGAAGTAGACGTTGTAAGAGTTAAACAGTGGTCGTAGGTCGATGCCGAGGCCATCCCTCAACCATCACTGCTTCAAGTCCCATAAACACTAACTCTCCCCTGGTCCTCGAACTTTCAGTCTGAACCGCTAGCTGCACAGCTAACTGAGCTAACTAGCTAACGGCAGCTTGCGTTAGCAGCAGTTTGCAGTTAGTCTGGTATTTCTTTTGAGTATGAATTTGAAAGGTGTCCAATTCCTACATATCGCACCTTTAAAAGAATAGGTTCGATATATATAGTTTTAATTTTAAAGTTTATCTTCTCTATTTCTTTTAGTATTAAACCAAAATGCCAAAGTTCAAAACAGCCATAAATGAGAGAATACGTAAATATTTTATCCTTCTAACTGTGGAAACACACCCTCTCCGTTAGTTTTCCAAAAAAGATATTTCACTGGGTTACAGTATACTTCATATATGAACTATGAACGTATCAATGCGTTGTTTACAGTGAACATTGTTACTGAAGTTCTTGCAGCATAACTTAAAGAGATGTGACACATTTATCTCTCTTATCTGCATGATGCTGAATTTCAAAATATCTCAGAAAATACCTTGACATAATTTATTTTGCTTCAAAGTAAGTATTCCGTTTCCGTTTTTTTTTTAATCTGCTGTTAAACACTATTTTGTAGTGAATATTGCTATTTACATCTTGTCTGAGAGATCACATATAGATACAATGAGATATAACATAAGAAATAGCAGATACAAATACTGTACAGTCAGGCTATATATATATATCTATATCTATATCTATATCTATATATATATATATATATATATATATATATATATATATATATATATATATATATACACTTTGTGATCAACCACACGTTAAAACACAAACTGATAAAGGAAGATGAAACAGAGTCATAGTTGTGTACAGTCACTCAGTGGGTCACCCACATCTTTGAATCCTTCGTGTGCATTTTGAGGACAGCCGACTGCTGGTTCAAGCCTCATATAATGGCAGCTAAATTGTTATATAATGTATTTTGTTTCTGAGTACAGTGACACAAAAACACTGCACATGCATTTTACTGCCGTGAAGGGGTGAACTATGCTCCTGCGTATAGTACACTCGCAGCAACAGGAAACATAATGCTCATAGAATATGCAAAGTCTAGCATTCTGCAGCACAGCTTGGCAAGTTGGTACTTTTTTGAGCTAACCCTTTAAAAATTACTGGTTCAAACCTTGTTCTTCAAATTGTGTGTTTTCTATTTTAACTGTCGAATCGGACCAAAAGAATCCAAGTTGGCTGTAAATGTGTGCTATATTCAAGATGAAATACGCTTCTGTTTGAACTGTACCTGATGTATTTTTCTCGTGTGAAGGCTTCTGTCTTTGTATCTTTGCATTATTATTTGTAAATGAAATGAGAAAATAAATATATCTGAATAAGCAAAGAGGCTTCTTTAATTGTTTTTTCTTTTGTTGTTTTTTTTTTTTGGTCTACAAAAAGCAGCAGAAAAGAAGAAAGAACTCAAACAGGTTTTACATGAAGACTGCAGCCCCCATAACTGGCATAACTTAGACTTTCTCACCCACTCGGCAGCTTCACGCCCAGCGTTTGCCCGGCCTCACCCACTCTGTCCACACAAGCAGTTTTAATGAGTTGACACTGGACATTTTGCATGTGGGATGGGTACGACAAAAGTAAAAACCACAATGATGGGAAGATTTCAGTATCTTCTCCACTGGGTAAAGGTAAGAGTCATGATTGTAATGGCCATAATGTAATGAATATCATTTATTGGCAGACAAACCATCAAATGCCCCCTTTTTTCTTTTTTCTTTTTTTTAACTTCCCAATACGACCATAGACACTGACTTAAGTTAGAAAACAATGCAAAGACTCTGTAGATACGCAACCACTTGAAAACCTTGAAAAAAATAAAATCCAAATACTGTGTATAATACAACCGAGCATGACAGATGCCTGTTGGCATGTTTAGAAGCTCAGTTCCTGAGCATCACCGTCACAGATGCCCTCAGTCAGCTCAGGAGTCAGGTGTCTTACATCCAGTCTGGTCTAGTGATGCAGCATCCTCACCTGCCCATTACACCTCCTGCTCCACTGACAGCCTGGGCTCTTCAAACCTCATTTTAGAAACTGCACGGCTCCATCTGCTGGCGGAGTGCTGCAAGTTGGTTAAACATCCTTATCAGCCATTTAGTTGAATATCTGCCTCGAAAGTGACTACTGCTGATGATCTAAATTCAATAATGTTGCTGGGAGATTTTAAGCTGTGTGTGGTCAACTGGTCTTTGATACAGTACTGAAGACAAGTATCTTAAATTGGGCCAGAATCTGACAATAACTCAACAGATTTCGATGTGATTATTCACACTTGGAGGCCTCAATCTCAGGGCTGGGGGGGCAAACTTCATTTCAAGGGCCAAAATTGAAAAGCAAACACCTGTTGAATTTACTAACCCTAAGCCTGGGATGCAAAATAGTACAAAGCTCCCTTAACTGACATAACCTCTGCCCACCATACTCGGTATATTTTTTTTATTATATTTTTGAATGTATTAGGCCAAATTCAAATGACTTTGCTCACATTGGGCAGCCCTGCTCCATCTAGTAGAAGATTTTGAAAAATGATTGACCTGAATCTTAACATTTTTCATGCATCTGACATGTTTTTTTTGTTTTTGTTTTTTTTTAATAACTTCTGAATATTACCTGCCAAACTTTAATCTAGTTGCAGCATCTGGAATTGGAGCATTTGCTGCTTGTCTGTATCTATCTGTGTGTTTTGGGTTTTGTCTGATTCAAGGAAATGACTAAGCTGCAACCAAACCTTGGCTAATTCAAATGTGGCGACAAATTACTGATGTACTGTATGTAGTAAGGGATCAGTGGGGTACGTCCATGGGGGGATGCC
Source organism: Acanthopagrus latus (assembly GCF_904848185.1). NCBI lineage: Eukaryota > Metazoa > Chordata > Actinopteri > Spariformes > Sparidae > Acanthopagrus > Acanthopagrus latus. Next base: position 10,220,448 of record NC_051059.1, on the reverse strand, counting down.
CGGTTGTGTGGTGTGGGCGGCGGGGATGTTTACTTGGCTACGTGCAGACGTCAAAGCGCATACATCGTATCCCAGCATGCAGCAGGAGGCCGTTTAGGGATCCAGCAGCTGGTAGTGAGTTGCTAGAGCGCCGAGCAGGCAGCAGCCATCGGTCAACACAGCACACACATTTCCTCTCCATGTGAGAAAAACTGAGCCGTCTACCATCCAGGCGACAGAAAAATATGCTGTTCGGACGCCCGACGAGTCACCGCGCCGGCTTTTGAGTCACCATTGTCATCCGGTTTTCATTTTGGAGGATTCCTCCCTCCATCCTCCGGATCGCACCGAACAGGCAATGACAACGGTCTCAGCAACCCCGCTGCAGATGAGGGACCGGCTGCTGCAGGCCATCGACAGTCACAGCAATGTGAGTACAGCTAGCTAGGCTAGGTGGCTAACGTTAGCTTGTTTACCTGCACTCCGGGAAACTTGACAACGCAGTTCACCCGACAACTGTCAATTAGGTGTTTCATTGTGTTTTAAAATGCGTGAGGTACGAGTCAGGTTGGCACCGGCATGCCAAACGACTGTGAAAGATGAAGAGACGCTTGGCTTCATCTGACAGCTTGCAAACTAGCTTAGCAGAGTGCTGCCCCGGTTTGACATCAGCCTAGCGTTAGCTGGTTTGTGTAGCATGCTAGCTGCTAGCCTAGCCGTAACACCAAAGCGGGTTTCTAGTATTTATCGGCTTGAAGGTATATAATGCACACACTTGCTCTGGAAATACTTCTTACATCGTTAAGTTATCTTTATGCTCTCCACATCGGTCAGTGCTTCTTTGTAGACCTTTCCCGTTATTAAATCCTTGTTACCGAAGTGTGGGAGGTAGCTAGCTAACTCTTAGCTTGAATAGCTGCGTTTTAGGAAATAGTCGGACCCTTCCTCCTCAACTTAGTTTAATGCTAGCGGTAGCCATATCAGCTAACGCAGGTAAGTGCCGACACTCAAACGCTCGTTGACTTTCTCGACAGGATAAGAAACTCGGTCAAATCAAAGTTTAGCACTCTTTGCCTCTAGTTTATGCCTTAATGCCACACTCTTAGTCAAACGTTGGCAGTGGTGAAGGTTTTTTGAGTTGACACTTGGCCATCTTTACTTTTCACCGTCGATCTGAAACAGACAAGCTAATGTTCCCTAAGCTAACTCGTAAGCTGACTTGAACCCACTCACACACGTTGTTGACACGATTCAATCGTCTTTTCACAATCTGGAGTGACTCTAGCCATCATATGAATACGAAAGAGTCGAGTGCGAGTGAGACTATCACTACAGTCATTTGTTTAAAATGCTAATTTGACACTGACTTTGACTCAGTTGATGGTGATTGGGGCTAATACTCATTATTTGCTTTTGTTAGCAACAGTGCAGGTGAAATAACACAAAATGTTTGTTTGTCTCTTTGCAGATACGCAATATGGTGGCTGTACTGGAAGTAATTACATTTCTTGAAAAGTATCCTATCACCAAAGAAACACTTGAGGTAAGAATGTTGAACTGATTGACTTGAACTACTGCTGCATGTAGAACTTGTGTGTCTTAACTTGTTTCTAACTCCCAAAAACATTATTTCATGTAGGAAACCCGACTTGGAAAATTGATCAATGATGTAAGGAAGAAGACCAAGGATGAAGACCTCGCCAAGCGTGCTAAGAAACTCTTACGGAACTGGCAAAAGCTGATTGAACCTGGGCCTGCTGTGGCTGCGAGTGCCCCTGGGTCTACCAATGGCAGTTCTCATCCCTGTAGAACTGAGGCCCCTCCTCCTGATATTTCTGTGTCGGGGAAGGGTGTCCCCGAAGTCAAAATCAGAAACGATGTTCACAACACATACTCCCCGAAAGCTGAGAAGTCAAGCAACCGCAAACGCAGAGCAGAGCACAGAGACAGTGGAGTGCACTTACCAGAAAAAATCTCCAAAATGTCATATGATAACTCTGTTTCACCACCACCCACCAATGGGATTGCAGGCAGTCCTGATCCCCCGCCTGACCCGCAAGTCGTCCCTTCTCCAGACAGATCTCGGATAGAGCACCTTGATAATGATAAAATCAACAGAATTCCAGTAAATGCTGTCAAGCCTCGCCCCAGCTCACCTGGTGTGGCCAAACTACCTAGCACTTCCTCTATGATCAAGGTTGCTGTGATGCAGCAACAAGCCAGACTGGATGAAGGAGGAGGAGGAGGGGCATATTATCAAGCCAAAAGTCCCCGTGGCCTCACAACCAGTCCAAGAAGCGTGAAGCAAGACACACTGACCAAGCGCTCTTCAGCATATGCACCGAAAGGAACGCCTGTCCCAAGCCCTTCCTCAAGGGACTCCCCCTTGTCTTTGCCCCAGCCCGTAGCCTCTCCAGCCCAAGCATCTTACGCTGACAAGCTGCCACATTCTTCTCACAGGTCTTCAACGCACTGGGCCAGTGTGTCAGAAGTTCCCTCTCATTGCCCACCACAAGACCTATCTGCAACACTGGAATCTCCATCAGTCTCCCCTTCACCCTCTCACGCGCAACACAACTCAGAACTACACAGACCAACATCTGAGGGAGCCATGTCTGTGTCTGATGACACAGACGGGACAACGGTCCCCAACTCAGACCATAAAAGGAGGAAGTACAGACCAAGAGACTATTCTGTTAACTTAGATGGTCAGAAAATAGAGGATACGACGAAGCCTGTTCGGTTAAAAGAACGTAGACTAACTTTTGACCCTGTCACAGGTCAGATCAAACCTCTGGTACATAAAGAAACTTCTCAAACAGAGGAAGGCCCCACTCCCGACCCTGTTGAGTCTAGGCAGAGAACTGAAAGCACTGTATACCCGCCAGTTGCCCCGGCCCCGCTCCCTGCTCCAGCTCCAGCTCCAGGTCCAGCTACAGGTCCAGGTCCAGGTCCAGCTCCAGGTCCAGCTCCAGGTCCTAGCCCGAACCCCTTCCATCAAACGAACTGGAAGGAGCTGTCGAGAAATGAAATCATCCAGTCCTACTTGAACCTTCAGAGCAATGTGCTCACCTCCTCGGGAGTCCAGGCCCCTGGTGCACACTTTTTCATGTCAGAGTATCTGAAAAGGGAAGAACAGGAGATCAAAGACTCGCGGAAGGTACACGTTCTGCAGAAGGACAGCTCGGTAGGGGAATTACCGGGCGTGAGCCGGGAGGTGACAGCAGAGGACCTGGACAGGATACACACACAGCGATGGCCGGGGGTGAACGGTTGTTATGACACCAAGGGCACCTGGTTTGATTGGACAGAGTGCATATCATTAGACCCTCACGGGGATGAAAGCAAATTGAACATCCTGCCATATGTTTGCCTAGACTGAGGGGTTTGGGGAGGTTGCTGTCCTTTTCCACTCCTTTTCCTTGTCTCCCCACAGAGACAAGATACTTTGTGATTTTGTTTGTCCACTGTGAGTTCGGCAAGAAGCCAGGCCTGCTAAACTCCCGCCCCATGCCTCTTCCTCTTTCTGTGATAATCTGTTCAGATTTTGGTATAAAAAGAGTAAAGATTAAAAGAATAGTTGAGTTTGTAATATCAAGGGCTGTTTCTGTTTTATTTTTCAAACTGAAAGCCACAGGAATGATGAGGCCCTAACAGCAGAGTGCTGCTACTAACACCCTAGGCGGAAAGAAAGAAAGAAACGGAAACAACATTATCATCCCAGATAAGCGGAAATGGTGTTGTGATGTGAATTTTTAATGTTCTGAATCGTACCTCTATTTCAGGCTCGCTGGGATCGTTCTGTTGTCTTTTTTCGCCTTCTAGTTTCTAACAAGGAATTACAATCTAGGGTTAAGTTTGAGGGAAGGCTGGGGTTTAGCTGTCCTGTCCAGATCGCCATGTTGGTGCCCATAAAGGTGTTGATAGAATTCATCTAGCACAGGTAGAGCTGAACATGTCCAGAGTATGAAATACTGGTGCATATTCAGCAGTTACAAGAAGCTTTATGTGAGATATAAAGAGTAAATTATAAATTTCTTATGTATACATCTATTTATTTTTGACCTGTCCATTTATGGGACGTTCATTCAAACAGGTGTTCATAAACCTATAGATCTGTTTTGTTTCTGTTTGCATCACAATGTCGTCAGCCTATCATCAATGTTCATGGGGCATACAGATGTTTTGAGTTTTTTTGCAGGGTCTTTCTTAAAGATTGCTTTCGGTCATAAACATTCCATACACCATCTTTCACCTGCTCTCCCTCTGTTTCATCTCACAGCTCTTACATGTCCACGCTAACTCTCAAGAAGAAACTCATTCAGAAGAATCACTTGGTTTCAGATGGTTTTCTCCAAATATCGCTAATTTAAACTTTAATTCAGCTTCTCACCACAAACTATTCTCTCCTCATACCGAAATATTACGAATGTGAAACTAGACTGTGCCGATCAATAATTGCATTTTCAGAGACAAAGACATGGAAATATTTGATGCAGAGACTTTGTTTCTGTTCCTTTTTAGATTTTGTTTGCCTTCAGGAATTCCTTCACGATCTTCTGAGTTAAAACAGCCTTAGTGAATGTACAGGAGTGAGACCTCTTATGCAGTTGACAACTTGTTGGTCATTTCATCACTGGCGTAATTCAAGTGTGAATTGTGACTGATGCTCCCGCAGTTTATGTGCCCACATTTGTACTCAGTTTCAGACACATGAAAAGTTTTAGCAGCCGCTTTCGAGAGTTTTCTAAAACATTTAAGAGGCTCTTTGAGGCGGCGTCTCTTTTTCTTAACAGCCACCAGAGAGAGAGAGAAAGCTGTGTGCATCAGATATTCTTGCCATTTTTCTACGCAAAAACTAATACTCCATTTTGATTTTTCCCTTTATACTCATCCGTCACTACCACTTTTCTCTCACGTGATTTAAATGATGATTGGCTTCTGTGCAGCCTCTCTGTCCATACCTTCGTTCAGTCATTCATCCTCTACCAATGTGCCTTGGTAAATGGTAAATCTGGATTTGCTCCCGCATAAAACGCACCTGTTGGTGGAACCGGGTTTATGTGTGACAATTCCAAATCCCGCGATCGATACGACGCTGTTATATGCACCGTTTCTGTTACTTTTTGTACACACTGATCTAGCGAGGGTGAAGCTGCAGACAATGAGAAACTGCACAACAACAACACAGCTGGCAATAAAGGAAAAGTGCTACAACTGGTTGAGAAGGATCTGTTTTCTGGAGTTTTGACTGGGGGCATCTTTCTTTGTTCAGTGTTTAACATCTCTCAATTGTTTGAAAAATAAAATGATCTAAATCTTCAGCTCGGCCGACTGACTCTTTTACGGTGCCACTGTGTTTGACAACTGCTGTCATCCCTTAAATAATCAAGACCTGAAAGGGAGAAACGAACTAAATGGTCAGTCTTTTATTTTGAGGTTGCATTATGCTGTAATCTGTTGCACTTACCCAGATCATCCATGTGGGGGCGCACATTGTCCATATCTTGTCTTTGTCTACATCAGTATGTGATGTAAAGGTGCCTTGGTGGGAGCAATTTAAGTGAAGTGGGTCTTAATCAAGCTTGTCCCTTTTCTCACCCTTAAAAGAATATCTTGCTCATCCTTAAAATTTAGAATTTGTTATTTGATCGGAGAGAGTCTGTAATTATTCTTACTTCTACTAAAGAAATGTGTTCAAAAGTCACATTTCATCAGCGCTGTGAGCCTCAGTAGAGATTGGGTCCGTATGTGTTTCATAGACTCATACGTGCGTCACCCCCCTCGTGGTAACGTCATCTCATCACAGATGTCAGAATGAGTAACCATCACCTCCCCCTGGCTGTGTTTGCTCTGACTGAATCAGCCCTCTGCACACCTGGATGACATGATCACCTGCCACAAGTGCCCTCAAATCCAGTTGTGTTTATGTACAGACACATGGAGGTGACGCACCTGGCCTTAAATCATTATTAGTGTGCTAGATTCTACACCTGGTCGGAATCTGTTGAGCAACACATGAGGTGTATCATGAAGGCTTGTAACTCAGTCAGAAGAATAGGTCTGGATGATCACACAGATTACTTGATTATTGTCAAACATGTGGATGATTTTCTTGTTAAATCCATTTGTTGCGTTTTCTATAGGATGTCAGGAAACGGTTCGTAATGTTTTAACATGCTTTTCTTTTATGTAACCAACAAGGAAAAACCAAAAAAGAGATTGCCTTGTATGTGGCAAAGATCTCAAGATCCTGTCAGCTCATCAGTGAATTGGCTGTCGTTATAGTTGGGACAAAAGCACACGTCTGTTGGCAGAGATGCAGTAGGCCTACATTTATGTGTGCTTTAATAAAGGACACAGATTCACTGCTTATTTCTTTAAGGTTTATTTTTACCATTAAACCTCTCAAGCGTCACTTAATTTTCTACACAAATGACTTTAAAATAGTGGCTGGACAAGTGAAACCAGGGGGCCAGACAAGCTGAAACAAAATGTCTTTTTCGTTTGGCTCCCAGACTAGATAATGGCCGGTCTGGAGAAACAAGTTGGTATGAAAAATACATGTTGGTGTCGCAGATGTTCATGTGAGGAGTCGTGCACTTCATGTACAGTCTTGTGCTTCAAATTATAATCAGTCATGTACGCTTTCTATTCACAGAAAGGGGACGCCTGGGAGCCCCCATAAGTATAGAAGTAGAAGTGAAACACGAGCTGTCCCGTTTTTTAAAGTCACTGCTTTTCATATACTTGCTGTTTCTGTGAGGAACCGAACAAGCCGAAGGGTCTGGTTAAATCTGACAGTGTGTCATTAATATATAGAGAAGTAAGAGCTCCTGTCTGGTTATCTGTTGCAAACCAGACATGACTGTCAGCACATTCACAAACCCTGCCATGTGAAGTTGTATCTGTTATCTAAAACCCCATAGCACTGACATTACGTCACCCCAGTAGCTCATTGTGCTTAGTTTAGTTCCTCTTAACTTTTTTTTTCTTTTCCTACTGCAGTGAGTCAAAGAAGTGCGACAATTTGTCTGGTCCAGTTCACGTCTGGTATGCAGGGTGGGACCTGTGGAGCACTCCCACATTCAGGAATTTGGGAAGTTTCGTTCCATATAAGGAGTTTTTGATTTCTATCGCGACCTAAGGAAGAGAAGGCGAAAGGTGGAGCCTAGGATCGATTAACGAAGCGGATGACCGAAGAGCATACACGGGTAGAGACAAGAGGGCTCCCGTGTGTGGACTTCCGTTATTGCTGAAACGTAGATAGCCTTCAATTTTATACTGGATGAAGTAGAAAAGTACATCTTCATTGTCAGTACACATTAAATCAAATAATCAGCTTCCATTCAATGCCATAAAAATCAATACATGTGTAAGAGTGGGGCAGCAAAACAAAACCAAGACACATTAGCAATAAAACAGCAAAGGATTACCAACATTATGAAGAGCTTGGCAGCTCAGTTGTGCCTGTAAACTTAAGATGATAACACAATAGCCTGTAGATGTGGAGCCTTTATAGAGACAGGTGTGGATTAATGTATTAACCGCTAAGAACTGAATTATGTATCATGATATATTTTAATAGCAACTGTTTAATAATCATTATAAACATTATCCGGAGGTGTTAATAGTACACCAGCACAGATGTGTACTGGAAAGAGTGGCTACCTTAATTAAGCTGCTTTGAGCTTGTGAAACCTGTAGCCTAACGCTGTATTAACATCCCTTGAGGATGCATAAACCGTGTGTTTAAGTTATTTGATTTGTCTGGGGGGGTAATTTGACATATGTATACAGTCAATTCTAATCTGTACGTGTTTTATTTCCTAACATGATGATTTACACTCCAGGGAATAAGACTACTATTCATTATATAATAATCCAATCTAAAGAGTGTCCAAAACATGAAAACAGCTATCATGTCTAAGTTTTGAATTGTGTAATGTCATCTCACTGCAGCCTTGTTGAGTCATGTAATCCAATTTCATGCGAACATAAGCTCGCAAATTGATGTATTGTGTTAAATACCCACACAAAGACCTGTTGTTATCTGTACGTTTCATTTCCAGGATTCTGCTCCGCCGTCGCTGGCCCTGCTGCTCCGGTGGACCGCCAGCAGCAGGGAACCATCTTGACTGTGAGTCGACACCCTTTGGTCGAAACCGTGGGAGCGCTCTAATTGGCGGCTGTAAAAGAGAAAGGAAGTATTTAGCTCACACCGTTTTCATTGGAAGAGAAAGTCGAAGATAATTTAGCGCAGATTTTATCCTCGAGCCAGTGTCTGTTTTTTTTCTCTCCACTCAAACAACAAAGTTGCCGCTCTTTCACGATGTCCTTTAACAAGGGTCCTGCCTTCGGACTAACAGCGGAGGTGAAAAACAAGGTAGGTGTAAATTTCTTTCAAAATAAGTAAATACATAAATAAAGTAACTTGTACTGAACTTTTCCCCGTCACCATCCACCCATTGTGCTTTTCTCCGAGCGTCACCTGGCCTCCATTTTGATATGCGTGCCCAGGTTTAAAGGTAGTCGGGAGGGGATGGAGGAGCGGTGTTTTAAAGTGTTTAAACAGACTTTATAATCTGTTTTTATAATCGTCATAAAACTTTTCTTGCGTGTGAATACGTCACAGATTGCTTATCCACCTTTTCAGACTGGCGTTCACCGGAGAATCGACTCTCCTGGGCGCGAGACAAAACTTAAAATCAGACTATGGGCGTTGTCCTTCTTGGCAAAGAAGTTTGTCGTTGTGGCACAAACTGTTATCCCCCTTTCTAGAGGTTTCTACCGCCCGTGCAGCGTGTTGCCCGGCCTTGTGCCCCCTATTAGCCGATAATGTAATTCACCAATTAGTGGCTGGGTTGGACACCGTCCATCCATATATCGGCCGTGCCTGAGTGTTTTTTTTATTTATTTATTTATTTATTTATTTATTTTATTGCTTCGTGTGAAGTGCAAGAATAGTTTCCTACGTGCTCCCCTGCGGTCTCACGTTGGTCCTCCCTTATCTCAACTTCTCTTCGCTGAAATCCTGTCAAATCAGTGCAGGGACAGCTTTACATCTCACCGTGCACAATGAGACTTTGTGGAGAGTGAAGTTTACACAGACTGAACTGACCCAAGTTCGATAATGTGTAACTTCTAGAGTGCAGGCCTCGATGAGCAGGGCACCTTGTTTATTTGGTCTGACCTCTGTGCACACGGATCCACTTAAAATACCAGGACTGATGCTGAAGATTACCTGCATAACCTTGACAGCTTTGCCTTTTTATTTTGAAGGATATAAATGTGTTGTCACTGTGTAATATCACGATATGTTGTCCATCCATTTTCTCGTCTGCTTTTTCTTAGTGAAAATAATTCAAAACGCTAATGATTTGCCACGGACATCTAAAGGTTTTGCTCACTTTGCTCCCAGATACACATCTCTTTAACACACCTTCATGTGATGCACTTCTTTCAACTGCATTCCTCTGCACGGGAGACAAAGGGTCGCATCCCCTCCCCAAGTCACTACAGAACATGTGCCGGACGTAAAGACACCACATAGATTTCCTCCGTCTGTTGCCAGAGAAGTCCTTGAATGGAGAGGGTCTAGAAGGGGGGGGGGGGGTGCTGATTTCAGTGGTATTTCCTGCCATCAGTGACACAGCCTTTACCATGAAATCTGAGGCATTGAAGGATTTACACTCCTCCACGCCCTCCTCCTCCCTTTTATTTTCCTGTAGAAAATCTGCACCAGTAAGCATCTCAGAAGCTCAGATGGTGAACTCAAAGTTAACTAGCTGCAATCCTCATTTTTGAGCCTAACAAAGGTCTCTGTATTCATCCATTGGCTCCACAGGCACAGTTGTGCACTCTCGCTGCTTTCATTCAGCTCTTTAATCCAACCACTGTAAGGCCAAATTCCTTGCGTTCAGCTTGTCTCCGTAAATTACATCTGTAGGATTCTTTGCGGGCAATTAAAATAGCCAGTGTTGTTTTTTAATATGGGGATAACCGAATGAAGGAAATGTAATTAGAAGACAGACATTCTTTCGAGTACAACCAGCTGTGAGGAGACTGCAGCCAACCTCTATGTATATTGTAGGCTGAGCTCTGCGGTGCAGTCCTTCATTGCCCTTGGGACAGAGAGGGATTGTTAGCGGCTTCTGAGTTTGCACGCAGCTCCCTCAGTCAACACCTTGTCCTTCAGCAGACCAGAAGAAAATCTATACCTGTTTCTGTCTGAACCACTGACTTTGTTTTCTTTTCATTTCTGCTCTCTAGTTTACCCTACAACAGGCTTGGCTTTTTGTTTACATGACCATAATGGCCCCATTCAGAGCCAGAGAAACATGTCTCTCACACTTCTGTCACCAGTCCAATAAGAAAACCCAAACCCTTGTTAATCTAAGTAGCACCTCGACATTGACACCCTCATCATAAAGTCAATCTTTGTGCCATGTTAAGCCTCTTAAAACGCTCCCTCCCCTTCTCAGCAATGGCCTTCCTGTGTTTCCAGGCAGAATTTAGCAGTTTACCAAACAGGATATCCGTGTGTGTGTGTGTGTGTGTGTGTGTGTGTGTGTGTCAGAGGTCATGTCATTGTCACCCTTTTTTATAAATGTCAAAACCCCCTCTGACACAGAATAAAACACTCATCAATGTGAACTTAAGCGGTGACCATGAAATATGATAACATTCCGTCATAATATTAAGACATAGTATGTTATTACTGACATTGTTACGAATGCAGCTCGGTTATCGGTTTGTCTGGGATGTGTTTGTGTGAGTGAGAGTTCATGGGAGAAGTAGGATAGGAGTAGGATTTGTCATCTGGTGACCAAAAAAAAAAATTGAGACAAACTATGAAACGATTAATTGAGGTTGTCAAAAGTATGGATGCATTTACAACACCACATATTTAAACATTTATTGGCATTCTGAAGTATTCAAACTGCTAAAGCCATATAGAAACAAAAGGTCTATGATCAGATTTTCCAGCTAAGGCTGAGCAGGGGGTTCAGATTGCTCATGATAAAATGAAAAATGATCCTATTATGTGTGCCTCAAATTTTTATCTTTTTGTGTTTGGTATCAAAAGAGGTATCCAGCATTGTTTTCTGTATCTGCTTTTAAAATTCTGGTACTGTGCCATTACTATGACTGCATTGACTGGTTGTAACTAGACCTTGACTGATGCTGATAACACATCTTTGCAATGATCCACTAGAAGAGGTTATCAAAACACTTGTGCCAGGGGCGGGTAATTTACAGTTAAAAGCAAGATTAAGTAGAATTTGGCATTTTCTTGTGATTTATTGCCCCTCACAATTTGAGCTTGTGTATATATAGATATATATCTGTGACCTTTGACCTCTCCTCCTGAACAGATTGCACAGAAGTACGACCCTCAAAAAGAAGAGGAGCTGAGGATCTGGATCGAAGACATCACTGGCAAGTGTGTTGGCCCTGACTTCCAGAAGGGCTTGAAGGATGGAGTCATCCTGTGCGAGTAAGCAGTGCTTCAGTAGGCCGTAGTGTGATGGCCTCGATCATCCATTGTAATTATGTACTATGGTTTGGATCCTAAATATATATCCTCTTGTTTCCTCTCAGACTTATCAACACACTTGCACCAAATTCTGTGAGGAAGATCAACCACTCTGCACTGAACTGGCATCAGGTGAGCTGGATGATGACGCATGGTTTTAATCAATGGCGGGTGTGTCGAAATGAGCGTCTAATTTTTGCACATAGTTGGAGACTTGCATTTGTACATAGCTAACAAATAGCAGCAGACAAGATGTTCCTGTGCTGTTGCATTGTGCTTTTCTGTAAGTTAGGATGTCAGCACACTGAATCACGTTTGCACAAGGGTTATACTCGTGTTGCAGGCTTGTTTTGCTTCTACAGCCACTGCTTTAGAGCTGGATTCTAAAACTGGTTTCTTTCCTGAGGTGGAAACTTTAACAGTAAAAAAACAAAACAAAAAAAAACACTCCCACTATTAAAGATGGCTGAACATTGCAAACACAAACTGTTATTACAGCCACAGAACTGCTTGTTCTTAGAAGGCGCATTTAAGATTAGAGAGATAGTCACATAGATCCTGTGCACACACTGTTGTTGATCATGTTTGAATTTGGTGTGGTCACAGCTGGAGAACCTGACGAACTTCATCAAAGCCACCACAGCATATGGCCTGAAGCCTCATGACATATTTGAAGCCAATGACCTGTTTGAGAACGGCAACATGACGCAGGTCCAAACAGCGCTGCTCGCACTCGCTAACATGGTAAGACTTAAAAAAGACACTATATATGACACTTGTATAGGGAGTGATGTTTTTACTATCCAGAAAGTAAAATTCTTTTTTATGACGGCCTTCAATGCTCTTTTCTCTCAGGCTAAGACCAAGGGCATCCAGTCTCGGGTGGACATTGGGGTCAAGTACGCAGACAAGCAGGAGAGGGTGTTTGATGAAGAGAAGATGAAGGCTGGACAGTGTGTTATTGGCCTACAGGTATACATTGTTTAATATCTGTTTGCTGTTTCAATGAGCAGTAGGGTTTAAAATATAAGGAGTCATCAGCAGTTCAGTGTTGTTTCAGAATCTCAGTGAAAACTGAATGCTGCATTTCCTTAAACACCAAGATATGTGTCTGTACAGGTCTGAAACTCATAAAATGTGAGGACAGTTGCCATTTAAAGTAAAAACAAAAAATAGAAAAGTGTTAGTTATTCAGCAAAACAAGTTGCAGCTTATCTTGCTGTTGTGGCTGTGTCTGAGGCATGTTGCAGGCTTGAGGAGCTGATCTCGATACTGCAAGTAAGAAACTATTGCGAAACTGATGATCTCATGTCAAGCATAGCATACTTTCCTGGAAGAGCTGCTCATTGTTACAGGCTGAAGCTTCTGTTGTTGTTGTTTCTGTCACTGAGGAAGGTGTCAGGTTAGATATGAGGGCTACCTAAACAATGAGGACAACTCACCCTACAAGTTATTGTTTGTACTGTAGACATAGCTGATGAACACATGAAGTGTGTTTGCCTACTGTCATTAATATATCACTGATGTTCTTGTTTGAAAACGAGCATTGTAGTAATATTATGCATGCAACATCTTGTTGGAGTGTGTGGGTTTAAACGCAACTTTTGTATTTTAGCTCTTGCACATAATTTATTGTGGTGTTTCTGTCTTCAGATGGGGACCAACAAGTGTGCCAGCCAGGCAGGTATGAACGCTTACGGCACCAGGAGGCACTTATATGACCCCAAAAATCAAGTCCAGACCCCCTTGGACAACACAACCATCAGCCTGCAAATGGGAACCAACAAGGGAGCGAGCCAGGTACTGAACACATTCTCATCTTCTCATAAATCCAACATTATAGGACTGCAGTTGGAAATAAGCCTCTGGGCATCATTTATTCCCGGAGCTTCCTGTCATGTTTAGTCTTGTAGAAAGCCGTAAACTCCACAAACCAGGTTTTAGTTTGTTAACTCTGAGCTGAGGGAAACTTAAGGTTGTCAGTTCAAGAAGGAGAGGTCCTGTTAGTATTATAATCTACTCTGTGAACATGACCTGCTCACTGGCAGGTTTTTTCAACATGCACTGAATTTCTCTTGGTCTCCTCCCTCATAAAGAACCAGACATGCCAGTTTATTTCCTCATTGATTCAGTCCATATCAAAGTGAAAATCGGTAAAAAGCTATAAACGTAGGATCAGTGAATCACAATGAAATAGGTTGTCTACAAATCTACAATTATTTAACCTTGATACCATATTTAAGTACATAGCAGATCTTGAACTTTCAATCATATCTCTCTCTTTGATCTGTTTATTTCTTTGTCAGCTACATCTTTCATCTTGCATTGCTAGCCCTGGTTGTGTTTTGTCCTTGTCAGATTAAAGCTGAACAACACCGAATATGACTTGATGATATTAACTTAATGACACTTCTCGGCTCTTGCTCAGGCACTTTTTTGAGATAAATAAATGCACAGTCACACATTATTCATCAACTCAGCTATATATAGCACTTTGGATCAACTGTGTTGTGTGTTAACAGCACAGAGAGGAAAAACAAAACTAAATAATATAAGGACACAAATGCAAGAAAGGACATTATATAAGAAAAAAAAAAGTAAAAGTAAAAATTAAAAATAACTACTGTTTATTATGTCTGCAATAACAACAATAGAAATCGATTTTTGCCGATATTGTAACACCAGCAACAACAATTGACCAAGCTCCAAAACTACAATTTACCATAGCAAGAAATGCTATAGTAAATAGTATTGACGATCAATTCATCATGCACAAGCTTAACAAACTTTTATCAGCTTTTCTGAAACCAAACACTTGATGCTGTGCTGTAAATTGCATAATTTTACTTTTTAGTATGTTTTGTAGCTGCCCTTACAGTGTGTACTGTTATAACATTGCACCTTGAACATTGACCCTCTGCTTCCTGCAGCAGTAGTATATTAATGTATTATTTTATGATGTAATTGTGCAAAGGAAATACAAACTAGTCTAGTACTAAAACTTAAATGTGCTGTCATGTTTCTGTTCTCGCTAGGCTGCTCTGTCAATGTGACAATCTTCAGAGGCAGAGACGATTGTTGGACACAATAGCCATAAAAAGCATGCTGGCTGCATTTCTGCATACAGCATTCAACATACTAATTATTTGGACGTACTAAATCTTTTTCTGGTATATTGAATAGTATGGTAGCGTGGGTGTCTGAGCACATGCAGAGTTTTCCATCTAAGGTTTTGTCAACTCAGATTTCGACTTAGTGATTTCTTATTTTCTTTTTCTCTGTCTCTACCACAGGCTGGGATGACTGCTCCAGGGACACGGCGTGCCATTTACGACCAGAAGCTGTGCACAGACAAGTGTGACAACAGCACCATGTCCCTGCAGATGGGCTACAGCCGCGGAGCCAACCAGAGCGGGCAGAACTTCGGCCTGGGGCGGCAGATATTTGACGCCAAATACTGTCCTCAGCCAGGAGAGGTTCCAGATGATCAAAATGGGGAAGGTGTTGCCTGCAACTACATCCCAGATTACCAAGACGAGGGTTACCAAGGTTACCAGGAAGAAGAGCAGGTGTACCAAGATGATGGGACAGATTACTAGGAGGAGGGAAGGAAGGAGATGAGGAAGGGAAAGAGGTTGCATAAAAGAGGGATCCTCCAGGCAGGCGGTTTATTTTTATATCCATGGGATGTGGCACCGTTTCCTGGGTCATATCCTTTTGAGTATTGTATGAAATCGTTTTCTTACCCCTATTTGTGCAAGACCAATGTTACACATATCATGATGAACTGTAGTTCTGTGATTTTTATATTTAAAGTGACCACAAAAGCCAAGTCTTTTTGGCTTGGTTAGTTTTCTATTCCAGGGATGTTTTTATTAATGTGCCAAAACCCCTTTATTCTCTTTTTGCATTTTTTTTTTTTTTTTTTTTGGCTGACATGTAAGTTACATTCAAGGGAGATCCTTAGATTTTTGTAAGGGCAACATGAAATGAAATTAAAAGTGAAACATTAGGGATTTTTTTTTTTTTTTTTTTGTAGAGGAAGTGCATCTTACTTCATTTTTGCAACATTTTGAATACAACACCCTTGCTTGTGTTTGTGTGTAAAAGCTGTATCATCTGTGTCAACAACATAATTCCTGTGAACGAGAATGTGCATTTGTTTGTGTTATTTCTACAGTATCATCTTCATTCCTTCAGTATTGGTCATTCACATAGAGTTCACTTGTTCAGGCAGATAAGGAAACAAAATTGAATTTTTATTTTTTTAGAACAAATCAGTTGTATCTTTTTTACATTCCATCTTTTCTCTCACTCATTTCAGTTTTCTTTCATTTTTTCTTACCAGCTGAAATATGTCCTTTGTTTGCATAACCAGACCAACTGGAGTTAGCTTGTTTTCTTTGGATTAAAGTTGGTGGGGGAGGATAAAATAATACTCAAGTGAAGTTTTGAACATTCCAAGCAAGAATACTTGATTCTTTTTTGTCAGTGAATAATGTTAAAGTAAATCATTCTTAAGTATTGGCTGAAATGCGAAACCAATCCTACAATTACATTTGATCATTTTTATTTATGCACATTTGTAATTTTTAAATGGGGGTTGTTTTGTACTTTGAATAACATTTGTATTGGACTATACTTCTTTTTCCTCTGGAATATTCTCTCTGCCATTTGGAAAAAGCAATGTTTGAATTGAGAAGTATGTGTTTGTGAATACGGTGTAATAAAAATGTGTATTCATGTGTTGATTTGGTTTGTGAAAAGACTGACGTTTGGCACAGAAGGCAGGCATGTGAGAGGTCCTTTAATCTGCAGTGTAGCATTGTTTAAGTGTCAACATAAATCAGTAAGTGCATAAAGCATCTAGATAAGCTCTTTAAATAAAGACAAAGTAGTTGACTGGAGATGATTAAATAAACAGGAAGTGTTAGGAAACATCATATCTTAGTGAAGCTCACAAGCCACATTATTACAACATAGCTGTATACTACTGTATAATACTGAACGCTTTTCTTAGGAAACAGACACATGGTATGTTTGAAAAAGGTTGCTTTAAAAGAGAAAATGTTCACACTTAAATGTAGATTGTCTGGGTTTTTAAAATGTGTATATCTGAAAACATCTCCACCCTAAAATAACATTTTATTTGAAACACTGAACATTTACACTCACAATGTTTTGAGATGTGTTTTAGGAAACCAAGAACAGATTCAAATCACATTGAGTGATGGAAACAACTATAGCTACATCAATTTACAGTTGTAGAATAGGCTGGGTTGTATACATTTTTAAATAATGCAGTCCAAAATTAAAAACATTAAATAATCTGAATCAATTTCAGGGATCAATGTCACAGCATCATTTAAAGAGCACATACACTACTGGAGGAATGAAAACGATATACATTTTAAAAGTGTTGTATTAGGAGGCAGATCAGATCTCTCAAAACCTGAGTAAATAAAACCAAAACTAACAGAATGGCTAAATACCAATAGAGGAAATGAGAACATACAAGTGTTTCTGCTATTGTGTGAAGTGACTTTTATGTTTCTAACAAGGAGCTGACATGTGGAAAAGATGTTCCACTTCATTCTTGGTCAAACCATGCTCAGTGTGAAGCTGCAGGGGATCAGACCTTCAAGCAGAGTGTCAAATAATGAAAAACTTGACATGAGAAATTGTAGCAGTAATAGAGAAATATTCCATAACACATGCTCCATAAACTACACGGGTATCTCAAGATGTAAATAAGGATAAAACTAATGTCTGAATATCTGCGACCTTTGACCTCCAACAATTAAATAACACAAAATATTTGTATAATTATCTATCTATCTATCTATCTATCTATCTATCTATCTATGTTTTTCATTTTCAGAATAGAAATATGTTTATTATGGTGTTAGTTCAATGTTAATCTGAAATGTATCTCTCAGAAAGGAAATAAGTAAAAGTATTCTTAGTTACACTGTTTACATTGAAGTACAATTACCAATATAACACTGTAAAAGTACTCCATTACAAGTAATAGTACTGCATTCAACATTGTGCTAAGGTATCAAAACTAAAAGTGCAAAGAGTGTAAGGAGCATTTTATCATAAGAGGGGACACGTTGGTAAGAAACTTGACACTGCACAGGAACTGGAGTTACTGTAGAACAACACCTCCATCTGCTGTTCAGAGTGGGAACTGACGCCGGAAGACACTCTACCGGATGTTTCGCTGAAATCGCGCGATATCAGGCCCGACGAGACTTGTAGCCGTTCTTTTCCCCCGGAACATCAGGCAAGATGGTAGGTGTCTCACCAAACGAGAGGCTTGTCCAAATATAATCCATATGCATCTGAGCTCTTCATGAACTGAATCAGATAGCTGCCGATGTCATCCGACAGTAAAAGACATTCTCTAAGCATTCAGTAGAGAATCGTTGCTTAAAATGTCAGATAAGTCTCTGTTTATAAAGGCTCTACTAGCCTGAGCTGTGGGTTAGCTGTGGCTAAGCTAACTCGGTGGTACAACTTAGCCTGTCCCATTAACAAAATATGTCTCGTCTTGTTAATGTAAATGACGGCCCGAGCGGGGGTTAATGGGCTGTTCTTCTAGTTAAAAGTGAACCAGCGATGTTGAATTTGTTTTTTGTCGAAGCAGTTGTGCGACAATGTACTGTGTGCTAACTGTACTAGCTACACTCTGACCTGGGATGATGTCCCTCTGTTTTAGGCGGATACCGAGATCAAGAAGAAGCGTACCTTCAGGAAGTTCACCTACAGAGGTGTGGACCTGGACCAGCTTCTGGACATGTCCTAGTAAGTGAACTACTGCACAACAGATGCTGCACGGTTGTCAGCTGATGTTTATGTACTGTAGTTTTTTCTACTCTACTTTGTACTTGCAATCTGAAATCCCGTTATAAAATAAAGTGTCATCCAACCATTTCACTTAATACTCATTCTGCATACGGATGTTTTGTTGTGGCTATAAAACGGGTTTAACTTCCAGTCCATAGCATTAGATGTGGTGGTTTTGGGGTGAAATGTTGACAAATGAAACAGTTATATGGGCTTGTCAATAAAAGAGCTATTGTGCTGTACTATGAGACTGCATTTTACAGAGAACTCATTGTAAAGATAGCCCGGTCTTTCATTGACACCTCTGTCCATTCTACCTGTGTAGTGAGCAGCTGATGCAGCTGTACTGCGCCCGCCAGAGGAGGAGGCTGAACCGTGGCCTTCGCCGCAAGCAGCAGTCCCTCCTGAAGCGCCTGCGTAAGGCAAAGAAAGAGGCTCCCCCCATGGAGAAACCAGAGGTGGTGAAGACCCACCTGAGGGACATGGTCATCCTGCCTGAGATGGTCGGGTCCATGGTTGGAGTGTACAATGGCAAGACTTTCAACCAGGTTGAAATCAAGGTGAGGTGCCATTTGTCAGGTGGGAGGGCGGGTGTGTGACTACACTGAAACCTCACCCATTGCCAGTCACATTCCTGTGAAGGAGTGTGAATTGGAGCCCCAACTATGGTTGACAATGTAGAGCTGTGAGCATGTATTTTCTGCAAAGAGCACGGTCAGAGGTCATACTACCAATGCATGCAGGAAGTAAAAAGTTCCAACTGCAATGTGACACTACATCTTAGCAAAAATTGAAAAGGTGATTTTGCCGAGTTTCCAGTGTGTGTCGTCATATCGCTGTCGTGTCAGGTGCGTTAGATGAACTTGGGAAGGACTTGGAATTGACTCGCCTGGACGCTCCATTGTACTTGTTTGTATTAGTCAGCTGTAATTTGTCTTTTGAGCTGTCGTTTGAAGCAAGAGCCATTGTCTCTTAATGGTGTGGCATTAGGTATATAGTAAAACTGTGAATACCTTATTCTTAGTTGAGAGTGCTCTGTGAAGTAGCTATGAGAGGATGGAGATTCAGGAACATTTAATGAGCGTAGATTGTGAAGATAAATCCACATTTTGGAACTTGCATTGGGCAAATTCTGAGTTGCTTCTATGTTTGGAACTTGGAACCATGTATGTGACTCAATCTGCAGTGTTTGTTTTTTTTTTCCAACCATACTGACTTGAGTTTTCCACTTTTTTGGGGGGTCAAATGTGAAGGACAGTGTGCCACCTCATCCTGTAAAAGACAACCCACAGTATGCAACATGTTGTATGAACCCTTTTGTATAGTTAGTATGCTTAAGAATGATGGTGCTGACAATGACAACACTAAACAATGTAATCACAATTTCGGAGCTGCTTAAAGTGTAGAGTTTGCAGTGACTTATTGTCAGACCAGCGGTTATGATTAGCAACTACATTACTGTTGGTGCAGCTCTGCTGCTGTGTATATGGGGCATTGATCATGTGCACTAACTTGTTTCTTCTCTCCACAGCCTGAGATGTGCGGTCACTACCTGGGCGAGTTCTCCATCACCTACAAGCCAGTCAAGCACGGTCGCCCTGGTATTGGAGCCACACATTCTTCTCGTTTCATCCCTCTGAAGTAGAATGGCTGTATTTGTACAAATAAAAAATGGTTGCTCCACAAAACAATGTCTTCTTTGCTTTCTTCAACCTAATGTATGATAAATCACTTGCTTGGATATGGAAATAATAATTTAGCTTGAGCTTCTGATTTTTAAAGGATGGTGATTACTAGTGTGGGTAGCTTTTGAGATAAATGAGAAAACAGAATAGGTGTTTGTAATGTTGGTGTAAAGGTGGTGATAAATACTGGGAAGCCTGCCTGTTCACCAGTGACTTTCATCTCAGCTCATTAGGAGAGATGCAAAAAATGAATTGCATTTATAAATGTAATGACTCACGTGTGTGCAGATTCACGATATTGGATTGAACATTGTTTGATCAGAAAACGGTGAATCAAGTCATTTACGAGTGCTTCTGACCTTTTTCTTGACCGTCTCAGTATTTAATATAAATGAGCATAATTTCACGTGTCAAACATGTTTGTTGTGAAGCGCATAAAAATGTTTATATAAATACATAAGGAACAGGAGTCGATCTCTGGATAATAAAAAGTCCTGCTACATGGCGCCTCGCACTGACGCCTCCTCAGAGCGGCAGTGCGGCCCTGAAAAAGCACCGGCGTGTACTCCACCAGGGCTAAGGTTCCTCCTCTTTCCGAGCTGAGAGCCAGCTACATTTTGTGTGTGGCCACTCTGGGCCATGGATACAACCTCTAGCTGTTACACAATCTGTTTATTGACACCGAGCTAATAAGTCTAGAACCTGATTAAAGAAACAGTGGCCAGATTGGTAAGTATTCCCCTTAATTGCAGCTTGTTTCATCGGGACGGTCGTCAAAGCGTCTGTTTTTACAGAAATATCGGAAACCGCTAGCTAGCGGATAGCTTGTTCGTAGCTAGGTAGCTAGCTAACGGTAGTTAGCTTCAGAGCGAAAATGACAGAGAGGAGCTGTCATGTCAAAATGTAGCTAAGCAAGGTTTTTAAACATAGCCACGGCCTGATAACGGTCATTTTCTAACAGCTTGGGGATTCATCTTTCACTTTCAATTGTGAGTAACCTTACTGCCGTCTAAATTTTTAACACAAATGCATTTGCCGGTGCTTTTCCCGGTGTGACTGAGTAGTTGAAATCCGAGAACAAAGATCTATTGTAGGCTAGCTAACTGTTAACATTAACGGTACCGGCGTATTTGAAAGATTCTCCCGACTTGTTTGCAACTCTGAAAATGAGTTTACTACAGCCTGAAGTAAGTCGGTGAGCCGAATAGGGCCTTTCCCCCATATCTGTGAAGGTGCCATGTAATTCCTTCAATTTAAACATATTTTACATAATAACACCGAGGCCACAGTAAGTTAAAGTTTGATGTTCGGGAGAGGTTTTTAACACAACACAGACATTGTGAAAGATTGTAAAGGCACATAAACAGTCAGATGTACATTAAGGCTCAGACCCATTCACAAATACACTTCTCAGTCCACTAACAGTGGGAACCAGGTGACAGCTTAACCTGTAATGCTGATTATTGTTGATTTGACTCCTTAAGGCACTGATGACTCAAGCTGAGGTATTATGCTGGTTAGTGTATTTGCTGTGAGCTCAGTGTTACTTATTTACAGATTTAAGTTGCCTCCCCCACAGTCTCAGCCCAGCTTGCCAGAACTTCACAACAGTCACAGAAGAAAATCACTTCAGTTATTTATATATTTTCCTTCTGCTTTTTGCGTCATACTGATCTCTTACCCAACACAGAGGGATAAAGGAGGGAATGTGGGGTATTCCCTATACCCTGTACTTCACCTTTTAGCAGAGTTTAAGACTTATCAGCTGTGTTTGTGCTTGCCAAAGATTAACACGTGAGAGATTTGACAGGAATTATGATCCTTCACGTTCAGTCTGGTCTGTAGTATTAGTATATGTGGCTCCATGTTTCTGAGAGGGTTTCAGGGTATATCATGGTATGCAAATCGGCAGTTATCGTGCCACATACATTTGCTTGTCTAGGGCCTTGAATTCTATTATATTAGAGCAGTTGTATATATTTCAAGTTTCTATCAAATTTTATGTCTGTCAGGACATACTGTTTTGTAAAATTGTAATTAAATATTTGTTCAACCAAAAAACAAAAACACTCCCTCAAGGGTCACTATAATTGATAATGACAAAAACAATAATGATAATTAAAACAATTATAATAACTACAGTGGCATGAGTAGAGTGTATACCTCTGTCACAGCCCAACAATTACTTTTGATTGAAACAAGACTCATCCAATGTCAGACTCCGTAGTCCTGTACCACACTTGAATGAAACTACCCATAACTGCTCAGCCATAATTTAAGATCACAAGATCTTGGATCAGCATCTGATTTTGCCCAGTTCTAGACACCAGCCACCTAAAACAGATTTTTTTTTCATCAAGATCCATGCCTCATTCACTGAGCAATAAACCAAAATGTTGAACGCGCTATCTGGCAATGTAAAAGAAAGTTAAAAATTCCTTTCCCGTCATCCAAATCCACACCAAAAGTCCTAAAGGGTCTATTCTAGGCTGAGACTCCTCTTTCATCCAAGTTGTGAGGAAATCCCTTGAGTAGATTTTGTGTAATCCTGCTGACAAACCAACCAACCAAACAGACATGGGTGAACACAGAACCTCCTTGGCTGGGGTAATGACAGCAGCAACAGCAACGACAACAACAACAGTGTACAAATACTTGTGTGATACCGTTACCTGTAAGTGATGTGTGATGACAATGATTTCCTTTCTGATCCAATGGTGTTGCCAACATCAATACAATACCGATACTTTAAAAAACGTTGTTTTTGTACTATGAAAATCCTGTACTATCGCAGCACTAGTTACTGAGTCTATATTCTTTAGCTGGCATGAATTAGTTAGGGTTTTCAGCTTCTCCTCAATGCCCATTTAGATTATTTGTATCATAGTGTGTCAGGGCCAATACAAGAGAGAAAATATTAAACTGTCCCTGAGTCATGAATGTCTCATCAGTCGAGAAAGGAAACAGTATGTCAGAATGAGTTGCACGAGAGTGACCGTGGTTGACTCTGACTCTGTTATTTTGTATTTAGGAATATTTGATGATCTCACTGCTGTACTTTGATCATAGGTTACAGAAGTGGGAGTGAGGCGTGTTGACCGGTGAATGCATAGAGTCAAGAAGGTCAAACTTTGTGACAATAAAGAAGGTATCTGGAAAAGGTACAGTATAAGCGTCATGTTACATCTCTGAATAAACCATCAGTTCCATAAAGTACTTATCACTTCTTTTCTAATGTCAACATCCAGCTGTGTGGCAGTGAGCATGACGGCTGTGGACGGCCTTTCGGACAGCACGGAGGTGGTGGAGATGGAGGATGTCCCGTCTCAGTTCTTTGTGGAGAAGCACACATGGGAGGGCCTTCGTGACATCATTCACTGTAGCAGGAAGTACTCGGGAATGATTGCCAACAAGGCTCCCCATGACTTCCAGTTTGTGCAGAAGAAGGATGAGAATGGACCCCACTCCCACCGGTTATACTACCTCGGTAAGCCATCGCTGTTGACGTTGGTGCACAGAATCCCCCTGCGTCGACGTGTGATTTGTATTTTCTGCATACCACGCCTTTGTTCTCCTTTTACAAGACATCAGTCGTGACATTTGCCATGTTGAATTTCTCCTTTTCCTGTTAGCACAAGCTTTTGATATTTGGTGTTGGTGACATCGACTTTGTTTCTTTACTCTGTGCTGACCAGGAATGCCTTATGGAAGCAGAGAGAACTCGTTACTCTACTCAGAAATCCCCAAGAAGATCCGGAAAGAGGCCCTCTTAGTGTTGTCATGGAAACAGATGCTGGATCACTTCCAGGTGAATTCCCCCTCGCTTCCTGTTTGTGTAGTACCAGTACCAAACAGCACAGGGTGATGATGTCTCCCAATGGGTTGTTCTGCTGCAGTCCCATTTAAAAACGGATTGTAGCCTTTTTTCTTTTAGTTTTAGTTTCACTTCTAGATCAGCAGCCCCTGGAGGGGTGCCAGTGTAGCTGTCTTTAGCAACGTGAGATATGATCTGAAACTTGAAAGATATGAGAGGAATGCTTGTACTGTACATCCACTGTAAAGTTGTGGATGGGTCACTTTAGTGTAGTTCTGTTAGATAGAACCCAAGTCACCAAAAAGCTGTGATGCTGTGGTTATTTGTGTGCTATAGGCATCAAATTCCGAGCAAGTAATCTTTGCACCTATAGTCTGTTAAGCAAGTAAATATGTTCTCTTTCTACTATATTCAGTCAAATAAAGGTCGAACATGATTTGTTAATCATTGCATACTTCTTTTATTTATGTTTTACACAGCATCCCCCATTTTTGAAACAGATTTTTTTGCACATGAATATGCTGTGTATGTTAGCACACTTGAACTTATATATCCTAGCAGACTTGTCAAAAAGTCTCTCCCGCTCATACTGATGTTGTACATTTGACTTCCTGATGCTTCTCTTAAGGCGACACCACACCAGGGGGCCTACTCTCGAGAGGAGGAGTTGCTGAGAGAGCGTAAACGTCTCGGAGCGTTTGGTATCACCTCCTATGACTACCATGCCCAGACAGGCCTGTTCCTCTTCCAGGCCAGCAATAGCCTCTTCTACTGTCAGGATGGAGGCAACAATGGCTTCATTGTGAGTAAATTTAGGAATCCTTAGATACTCAGGGCAGATTTAGTTCAGAGCAACGTAAAAGTATGCAGGTTCAAACTTCCACTGTCCAGCTGTGTGGTGTGTGATGAATACTGACATGTGTTCTAACTTAAAAGGAAGGATGTTACTAACAATCTACAAGGCAGGGCTATGCTGTTGCTGTGCATCAATTATTGAAGTCTTTTACCTCATTAATATGAAACCATGGCTACTTGTTCTTGGCTATGAATTCTTTCCTAGTCTGTGTATTGCCATATGATTCTATTATAATTAATGCACTTTTTATATTAATACAATCCTGTTGTCTAGAGCTAACCTGAATGTTCTGGTATTGAATATGTTTGAATCTGTATTACTACTGATCTGCTCTTAATAACTGTGCATTGCAACTGATGTTATGGGGGAAGATGATCAAAAGGTCATATTAGTGTTCTTACTTTTGTTCAGGGTTTTGTGCTCTTTTTACCAAATTGTTGATCTACAGCTATGTTTAGCTGTGTTTTATGGACACAAACAACAGCTCTGCGGTAAGTCTTTCATGGCTGTCACAGACACTGAATAGGTTTTGCTGGAATCTTTAAACCTATAGTCTGCGAAGCCAGTGATTCTTGATCATTGTTATTGATGTTAGGGGTCCAGTGTCAGCAGTTGCTTTTAATTTTAGGATACTGATTGATTGTTTTAATTGTTGTTTTTACTGTTTGTGAACAGCACACCTTCATACATGGCCTTCTTGTACTTCCCTGTTTGTGCTTTTAGTAACTTTGATAAGCTACATTCAACCTGCTAAGGTCTCGTAATGTTAAATTTGTTCTCAGATAGGGTGGGTGAGTTCTGATGTGCCATCCTTTTTATATTATACTGTATTTAATTCAGTTTAGTTGAGATTAAGAGGTGTGGTTCAGTCCTGCTGCATCCTCCTGAGAAGTTCAGATTTATTATTTTGTAAAGGAAGTTGTTCACCTTATTAAATCTTTGAAAAGTGAAAATGTCTGTATATCGGCAGAACTTTCATTTCCATGCTTGTATTATAAATATCAGGAGGCGGTTGTTTTTCACCACATTTAATTTCACAGTGGAGGAATTCCTGAGATGCAGCTCATTGTACCTATTAATGTGTATGAAATTGTCTCCATTTTTGACAAACTGGTCTCCTCTCTTGTATCTTGACATTCAGAAGTCCTTCTTCGGTTGACTTTGACTAAGATTGTGTACGTTGGTTTTAGCAGTCTGCTCCTGTAAAGCCAGTGGAGATCAAGACCCAGTGCTCAGGAACCCGCATGGACCCCAAGATCTGCCCGGGAGACCCGGACTTCATAGCCTTCATCAACAATAATGACCTGTGGATAGCCCACATTAAGACGGGCGAGGAAAGGAGACTCACTTACTGCCACAAAGGTCTGAAAGCTCTCTCTTTCATTTGAGTTGTTTGAGTAAGCAACAAAATGTAATGTGAGGAGTAGCTTTACATGCCTTAATATCCTTACTTACCATAAAGCTGTAACTGAGCTCTCATTTCACACTTCATCATAGAAATGAAAAACAATTGGGATGCCTTATTCTTAGGGAACAGTTACAAGAATGCGGATTCACTTTTTGAAATTATTTATTTAATCCTTATTAATTCCTCTTTATTTCTACAGTTATTTTCTTATTCTTTTATAGATTAGATTGTTATCTTTTTTGGGGCTCTCCTATGATTCCACTTATTCTATCCTATCTTTCAAGATAAAGTGTAAGATTGTTAATAATTTGTATGTTTAGCATTATACCAGTAACATTGAATATATAAGCTTTTCCCCTTTGATTTATTTATTTTTCCAGGTGTGGATAGCGTTAAGGAGGACCCCAAGTCTGCAGGTGTAGCAACATTTGTCATCCAAGAAGAGTTTGACCGCTTCACTGGCTACTGGTGGAGCCCCTCAGCAGTGGCAGGTCAGCACTTTGTATCCTAAATACTCTCAAGTCAATCCAAAGTAACAAATGCTTGTTTTTATGGGTACAAAGGTACATTTTATACAGGTTTTTAAAAATGGGGGTTGCCAATGCTGCACTGGGTTATTGCTGTGACCAATCAGCATACACTTACATCACTCAATGTTGCTCTTGTGTGTGTGGGGGGGTACCCACTCTGGGGTAGGAACCATAAAAATATCTCTCAAAATTGCGTTCTTATGCTGCTTTCCAGTTAGGGTTAGGGTTGCAGTTGGAACGCAAGGTTTAAGACAAAACAAATGTAAACAAAAAATGGCTGATTGTAAGAAACTAATGTCTCTTTGATAAATGCAAATGCTGTTGAAAAGTCAGCAGTGCAGTTTTCTTGCATATAAAATCGAAATGAAGAAAATGACATGACATATGAAGTAATCGGACGCCATTATGCATTTTGCTTACAGAACTTGTCTAAATGTTCATTCACTAGCCTTATTCAAATACTGTTCACAAATTAATTAGGGTTCCCTGAGTTTACAAGAAGGATCTCTGACTGTGAGTGGTGTTCAATCATTTATTGTAGTAGGTTGGAAATTTCCAAGTTCCAAGTAAACACAGCCCAAAAAATGCCTAATGTTACATGGCATGAAGCTTTCTGGCTTACAAAATGGTAAATAAATTACATCCAGCTTATAATTTCACCTCAACCTGTAAAATGTAGTTATTTTAGAACTTGCGCATGTTATTTCCTGTATACGCTTGACTCAAATTAGATGATTATTTTTTTTCTTCCTTTTCAGACCCTAATGGAGGTAAAACACTGTACCTGCTGTATGAAGAGGTGGATGAGACGGAAGTAGAGATTATTCATGTTCCATCTCCGGCACTGGAAGAGCGGAAAGCAGATGCATACAGATATCCACGTACAGGTCAGTGTAGCTCTATGCATTCTGTACACACATACACAGCCTAGGAGCATGTATATAAAATCAGTTTCTTATTTTTGTATTTCCAGGTAGCAAAAATCCCGCGGCCACCCTTAAACTGGCAGAGATCAAAACAGATCATCAAGGAAGAGTGAGTCTTTCACTATTTCTACCTGATTTTTCTTTCTTCTCTATAATAATTATTCTGCATTCCTAATGTTATCGTTTGTTCGGTTGTACTTGCAGATTGTGAGCACGCAAGATAAAGAACTTGCTGTCCCCTTCACCACCTTGTTTCCGGGGACAGAATACATCGCAAGGGTAGGATGGACGAGCGATGGAAAATAGTGAGTGTTAACCTGCTTTTTAATGGGAAAGTGCTTATGTTCGTGATTCCTGTTGTTTCTTACGGAGCATTTGCTTTCATGAATGACTGGATATATAAAGCAACCCTTCATGTTTTGTCTGCTCTGTGTCCCCCCCCCCAGCGGCTGGGCAGTGCTTCTGGACCGCAGTCAGAGAAAACTACAGCTGGTCCTGCTGCCTCCAGCCCTCTTCATCCCTGTCACAGATGACCCAGTTCAGAGGCAGGAGAGTCTCGCAGCCGTGCCCAGCAACACACAGCCATACATAATCTACGAAGAGACCACCGACGTCTGGATTAATGTGGGTGTTCTATCATGGTGCACTCTTCAGTCACCTTAAAACTGATATCTGTGCTGTTTCTAATGAACTTCTTGTTCTTGTGATAAAGGTTCTTCTGCTGTAAAAAGTCAGTAACTGGCTGTTCTTCTCTTTCCGCAGGTTCACGACATATTCTATCCATTTATTCAAACGACAGAAGATGAGTTTACTTTCATTTGGATAAATGAGTCTAAAACTGGTTTTAGCCATCTGTATAAAATCACATCTCTGTTGCAACCTGGCTGCTACCATTGGACAGATGACTACCACCACATAGAGGGTGAGAAACTTAGAGACGCCCCTGCATTAACTTGAAATTATCATATCAAACCATCCTGTAATCACAGTGTATGTCAGAGTGCGCAGTGACTCAAGGAGCATGTTGATTCTGTTATCTGCTTTCTGCAGGAGACTTCAAATGTGCAATCAAGGAAGAGGTTACACTGACCAGCGGAGAATGGGAAGTGCTGGCAAGACATGGTTCCAAGGTTAGACAAAGTCCGTCATTGTTTAAGTACAGGGCCATTCGTTTTCTTACTGGTTTTTATAATGGACACTCCCACTCAGACTTTAGTAAAGACACTGACGTAGGTCATGGCGTTCATGCCCTCCACACAGACACACACAGACAGACAGACGCACACACACAGAATTCATCAGAGAAACAGAGCAGCAATGGTCAAATGATCTACAGGGAGAATGAAGAGGGCGAGCTGCTGCAAAAATAAATAAGGAACATTGTGATGGTGCATCATCCTAAAAAAAGTCCTGTCAAATCAAACATTGCTCACCAAGTGTGGATATGAACAGCACCAAACACTCTCAAAACACCAAGTTAACTTCTTTTAACCTTTGATTTAATCTAGTATACCAGATACCAGTGTGAAAACGTCAGCCCTTTGAACTCTTAATAAGAACTAGTAGTAAACATAACAGATTTTAAGAACGCAGTCAATACCCCACATGTCACAACTTCAGTGCGATTGTCTTATCATTTTCCTCTCTTGTTTCGCTCTTCTCTCCCTTGCTAGATCTGGGTGAATGAGTCATCAAAGCTGGTGTACTTCCAGGGCACCAGAGACACTCCTCTGGAGCATCACCTCTACGTGGTCAGCTGTGACTCACCTGGAGATGTGGTCAGACTAACCAAGCCTGGCTTCTCTCATAGCTGCTCTGTTAGTCAGGTAAAAACATTTCTCTTTTTACCTACTTGTACAAATACTTAAATACACATTTCATCAGTCCATTAATTTATTCTCTCATCTAGCTGCTTATCCGCATGTATCTATAATGACTGATCCATCAAACAGTGTTGCTTACTAAGTGTTTAACAACTTAGATCCTATATCGTTAATCAATCAAAATTAGCATTCAGTTTTGATAATTGAAATCAAGAGGAGGATTAGAGATTTTTTACCAATATTTCTTTTTTCTCCGCTTGAATTTACAAGTCACCAGGATAATGTCAAGCTTTTGTTGGAAGAAAACCTTATCTTTTTAAAGGAGAAACTGAGAATGTAAATGACCGTTGTCAGGGGAAAATCAAATTATGTCTAAAAATTCTGATGGCAATAGCTAAACAATGGCATAGCTGTCAGTGCTGAAAAATCTAAAAATCAAATCAAATCATGAATTTATCCGTCCTCTCTCTCCCTCTGCAGAACTTTGACTTTTTTGTCAGCCACTACAGCAACGTGAGTACACCTCCGTGTGTTCACGTCTACAAACTGACCAGCTCAGAAGGTGACCCGCTGCACATGGTGCCTGAGTTCTGGGCCAGCATGATGGAATCACCAGGTAAACAGGATGTGACTTAACCAACTGCCAAAAAGAAGTTTTCTGATCGAGTTTGTCTTTATGTATAACTGGACTTTTCTGGGAGAGCAAGCTTGCCAAGTGTGAAGGTTGTCCAACTATCTGTGGTTTTATTTCTGGAACAATCAATAGAGACGAGTCTGTCGGGGAAGGTTGAGGTCTGGCTTTGATTAAATGAAGGACGGTCAGTTCGATCTACAATGGCGTCCTCCAGACAATCCTGACGACAATCAGATTATGTGGTGCTAAAACACTTGGAGCATCATGAGTGCTTGGCAGCAGTGTTGATTACCGTTTATCATTAAAAGTACGAGGGATGAGGAAGCCTTTTGTTGTTTGAATGTTTTATAGATGTGTTAGGATGACAGCTACTGTCACTCTCACAGAACAGTTCCTGATTAAAGTGTCCCTTTATCCTAATTTATAATCTGTACTGAAAGTACAGATCCCTGAAAGTTTAAGAACATACCAACCTAATGACCACATGTGTTAATGTGTCCTCCAGGTTGCCCAGGAGATTACAATCCGCCTGAGATTTTTGACTTTCCAGGGAAGTCTGGCTTCCAGCTTTACGGGATGGTGTACAAACCTCACAACCTGCAACCTGGCAGGAAACACCCGACTGTTCTCTTCGTGTACGGAGGCCCACAGGTTTGTGGAAGTGATGTTGCTTGTTTTTGCATTTGCAAAGTTGCTCTGACCTTGCCAACAACAAATGTGTGTTTGTGTATATGTATTCAGGTGCAGCTGGTGAACAACTCCTTCAAAGGGATGAAGTACCTCCGTCTGAACACGCTAGCCTCTCTGGGCTACGCTGTAGTTGTCATTGACGGGAGGGGCTCCTGTCAGAGGGGCCTTGAATTTGAAGGAGCACTAAAAAACAAAATGGTAAAGAGTCAGATAACTACATTTGAAAAATAAAAGCTGTAAAAATATGCACAACTAATCTGTCTTTTTGCCTCTTCAGGGCCAGGTGGAGATTGAAGACCAGGTGGAGGGGCTGCAGTACGTAGCGGAAAAGTTCAACTTTGTGGACCTGAGCCGTGTTGCCATTCATGGCTGGTCATATGGTGGTTTCCTCTCTCTCATGGGCCTCATCCAGCGACCCAATGTCTTCAAGGTAAGGAGGCATCTTTGTCCGTCAGAACTTCTTTTATCTTGAAACCATAAGCTCGCTTTCTCTGTGAGCATTCTCTGTTGTCTCCTTTTGCAAGAAAGAAGACTATCTTTTGTATATCACTATGTGATACACTTTCAATAGAATTAATTGCTTGATTTCTTCAGAATGAAGTTTCCAAACTGAACTTCTGATGTAGTTGCCATTTGCAACCACATGGTGTCTGTGTTGCACAATGAGTTAACTGATGGCTTACATGCAGTAAGGAAATCTGCAGATACATCCTTCCTCCTCTGCCATTTTCTTTGAGTTGCCCTCTTTCAACACACTGTAAGATAAACTGTTTCACTTTTTATTTTACATTCTTTTTCTTATCATCTCACCTGTCTATGTTGTGCTTCCCTGCCAGCTGGCTATTGCAGGCGCCCCGGTGACTGTGTGGATGGCTTACGACACGGGCTACACAGAGCGTTACATGGACGTGCCTGAGAACAACCAGCAGGGCTACGAGGAAGGCTCGGTGGCACTGCATGTGGACAAACTGCCCAGCGAGTAAGTACACACACTAAAACAAGCAGGCCTGCTAGTGTAGAATGACCTTTTTTAAGGCTAAAGTTGTAAATACTTCAGGTATTATTGCAATTGGCAAGTTGCTTCAGTCAGAACCCAGAGGGCCAGATAAATAGCGTGTTGGAGCACTGCTCTTTGATGCTGAAGTCAAACTACAAAGTTGCTGAAATTCTTTGGATCCATGAAGGCTTTTTCACTATTGTTTTATTTCACCTCAGGATTTGCACTGTATGTCTTACTATTGTATGGAACTCTTTTATATCGTTACAAGTCACATTAACCATGTAATCCCCTGCTTTCCAGGCCCAACCGTTTGCTGATTCTCCATGGATTTCTAGATGAGAATGTGCACTTTTTCCACACCAATTTCCTAGTGTCACAGATAATCCGTGCTGGGAAGCCCTACCAGCTTCAGGTAAGCATCACAAGCCTTATTCCACCCATTTACACATTTTTCTCAAGTTGTGATATGAAATTTAGACTGTTTTTTTTTAGGGGGACCACGTTGACATGATTAGCATAACAACATAAATGTCTTGTTATCTTGGTACCTCATATGTACAGTGTGATGTTCAGTGGTCGTAAAATACAGTCGAATCACATTTGGGATTAAGAATTTCAGGATTCCACAGTACACAGACGTGTTGTAGAAATCGGTGTGTAATTTGGTTGCCATGTTTCAATTTTCCAGGTATATCCCAATGAGCGACACAGTATTCGCTGCCCTGAGTCTGGAGAGCACTACGAGATAATGCTGCTGCACTTTCTACAACAATACCTCTGAAATGAGACAACAGGGGAGAAGTGAAGTCTAGTTTCCCCTCTGTCCTCCTTCACCCCTCCAGCTCACCGCCCATCTATACTCTCCCTGATGTCCCCCACCCTGACCCCGACGTCTTCAAGTGTTCACCGTGTCACCGAGAGTCTATCAGACGCTCTGCAGCCACTCTCTCCTATGAACTAGTCATGTAACTTCTCCACTTTACTTCCCTCTTTTGCGCTCTCTGTCTCTTGTTCTGTTCCTCAATCGCTCGCTCGGTCTCTCCCCTCCTTCCACCCCCCTCGTGTACAGTCTGGGGTATGGTTTACGAGCACAGAGATTTGGTGTTTCACCCTGAAAGCTGAACAAAGACAAGGACATATGGAGAAATGTTTGTAGGCTGTGTCACATTGACTCATCGCTCACCCACGTCCTCATCTCTGCAACCGTAATGGTTTTTGCCAAATGTTATCGTGTTGTTTTCCCCCCTTGCTCCACCTGTTTTGTTCACTGGAGTCAGCGGTAGAAATGGGGTTACAGTTCACACATATTAAGCTAAATCTATACAGATATTTGCAGATATTAGCTGCCAAACTATAATACATTTAAAAACACAGTTTATCTCACACAGACACTCAGAGACACACTAACACAGAATTGCAATATCCAAACATGGCATGAGTCTGTACCTTGCAGTGTGAAGAAAGGAAGAAAAGCGCTACTCTTCCCCTGTCCACTTGTTTTAAGTGTGTGTTGTTTAAAATAAAACATTTTATGGATTTTTATTATTTTTATAATGAGCGCCGACAGACGCGGCTCATTGATGTTTCTTGCGACGTTTTTCTCCCCTCACATCACATTGCTCGAGATGTCTGCTTGCCTTCTTAACACATAATTTATATTTGCCAAAGTACCTCTTGACTCTTGATCATGCTGGTATTTCCTTTTTTTACTGCAATAAAGACAACAGGAGGGTGAGCACTGGAGTCTTACAACAGCTTTGTACCACCGGAATACAATTTGTACATGATGATGAATAAATGTATGAATCAATCACATGCTCTCTTTGACTGCCCTCTTCTTTTCAAGCCATTGCACGTTATATATGCATGGTACATATTAGTAACGGCATCTGCTGGCCTGTTTCATGTTTCTATCTTGTTAGGGAACACACTGAACTCCAGTGTGTTTTCCCCACTCTGATCCTTAATTATACACCTCCCCTCACATCTTCCTACTCACATCAGAGCTGCACCTGACTAAACCACCCCTACAGGGGCTTTCAAGCACTCAACCATGCACAGCAGTGAAGCAACAGATGTTGATCTCTCTGCCCCCTTCCTTTGTGGACAGCGCAGTTGCCATGGTAACAAATTATTATGCTCCTCACAGGTGACTGATGCCTAACCTTGATCTGATAGTGATGCAGTGGTTAGATAACAGAATCGGCTTCCCTTTTCCATCGTTGGCACTTGTTACTCAGCCTCAGTATTAACCATTAACAAGTAGGTTGTCGCAGTGTTGGGTGTTGGAACTCGGCACCTTACAGACTGCATGAATAGTTTGGCAAATATGCAAACTTATTGGCTCCTTTGCAGCGAGTTATATAACAACGCCGAGCCACCACGTAAATACGAAGCTACGTATACGGAAGTCTGTTAGCTAGTTTAGCATAAAATCTGACCATGATCCTGTCTCTGTCAGAAGGTAACAAAAATCTGTTGTTTATATTATACATACTTTGTTCAAAAGCAGAATTTTAAATGACTATCTTGTAATGGGGGCTATGTATTTACAGGTTTATTTTTTTGTTTGTTTATTATTATTTTTATTTTTTTTTACATTTTGGTGATAATAACAGCTGTAGCATTGCTGGTAGGCAGTTAATTTATTTCATGATTTTACATTCATAATGCCAGCTATGTCCCTGTTTTAGGCTAAGCCAAACTAGGCTAAAAGGCCGCTAGCTATTCGATGCTAATAAGCTCTATGTCAGTGGTGGAATCCAGCTAAGTGCATTTTCTCAAGCTCTGTGTTTAATTACAATTTTGAGGCTACTTGTGCTTTACTTGAAAATGTTCCATTATGCGCTACTTCATACTTCCACTTGATTAACTGCATTTTGGAAGGAAATACTGTACTTTTACCCCACTGTACTCCTACTATACCATTTATCTGGTAACTTTAGTTACTAGTTACTTTGCAGATTGACCGCTGCATCAGAGCCAAAGTAGTAACACACTGATTCAGATAATTGGATAAATACAGAATACCTCATTATATAATCGGTTGTCCCATAGTGTACAATATATACATAAATGAAAATACATGCATTATGCATTTACTCTCCCCCCCTATTCTATTTTGATACTTAAGTACATTTATTGTGAGGGAATTACTTCTGATAAGAAGTACATTTAATATCAGTTACTTTAAGGCTTTTACTCAACTAATGTTCATGTGACTGTCTTTCACTCTTACTAAAATAATGTTCAGTAACCTTTCCTTTGTCAGTATCTTTACTGTCTCTTTTTTTACTGAAGTAGGCCTTTAATGCTACTTTCTACCACAAATTCTGACAACAAATACTCCCTAAAGACAATGTGGTAAATTTTGGATCGCATAGGATATTTGCTCTGGATTCATAAGAAAAGTAGTTTAAATGGAACTAATTGTAATCATAATTGCTCTGTGACAGTCATAGAGCATTTCATACAAGAGATTTGTTAGTAAATCAGTTACTCTACATTTTCCTCTGCAGGTAAAATGCGCTGTCCCAATGACAGCCAGGCACTGACTTTCACCAGCTAAACTGATGAGAAGAGGTCAGTCCAGAACACACTCTCACCTGATCAGCTGTTACAGAGGTTGATCCTAAACCAGTTGTCAGTGCTTGGAGGATCAGTATGGATGAAGCACACTGACGGTTAAGCCCAACAAGCAAACAGAAAGTGGTGCCATGAGAAATTGAAGCTGACACCTTGAGGCTCCTGAAGTTTGCTTAAGCTGCTAAAATCTTTAGATACAAGAGATCTGCCATGTGTGGTTCAGTGAGACTGAATGCGTTTGGGCCTGCTGGTTTCCAAAGAACATCTCTCACCTATCTAGATATAGGTGTGGTTGGATTGGTTAAACATATAAATGGTCTTGAATTAGGGGATAACTTTTCAAAAATGAATTTTTTTGAGAAGAACACAATTGTTTTCAAGTTAAATGAACAATTTGAAATGTCCTCTTGTGTTCCTCCGTCATTAGTGGCAGACAGATTGGGCAGCTGGAACTTTTTCCATATGTAATTTTATCAAATATTTCTCAATGGTTTGTTGTAGTTCTGATTTAAGCTGATTGTGTTGTGTCTGTTGTATACTTCTTGTTGTATACTCTCTTAGTGGAAATAGTACACGTACAAAAGGCATATTAAGTTTAAATCAATTTTATTGGCTTATTATGGCCAAAAAATGGTTATTTTCTCATATAAAACAATTTTACATCTGGGAAACACAACATAGACAATATAAATTACAAACAGGCAGCACCAGAAATATATATATTGATTCTTTACAGCATTTAAATAAGGAAAGAGAACATCTACAATCACAAACTCTCAAGTCACAGGACAATAGATAACGTCAAAACAGACCAGTAACAGTTACATTTCTGACAAGACAGGTGACATTCCTTCATACACTATGTACAAAAACACATCTCTCATCGTACAGTAAGTCAATATGACTTAACAGTTTCAGACTCTCCACAGAAAAAAATATGTCAGTGAAGAACATGCTTAATTTGATTCAAAATTGCTGGCAGAAAATATATAGTACAAAAGGCTGAATGGTCTTCAATGCCCCACAAACTGCTTTCCAACATCAGTCTTAACACAGTTTCTGCACCGTAATCCTAGTTTACAGTGATTTATAACTTTACATAATGCCTTTGAACACTAATCTCATCATGTTCATGTGGAAAATGACCCTTTGTGTTAATTGAGTCACCATTTTGGTCCGCACCATTGGGTTTTTAAAAGGCTTGCTTAATCAGCCTGTATTTCAGTCCTACATGCATGCTTTCAAGGTGATCTTGACCTGACAGTGCTGTTTCCTCGCTACAAAACCACATTTGAACTCAACAGCAGCCCGCTTAATACCACATGTCTAGTGATGAGTCTTGTCTTGTTGGAAATCCTTTGTGGCTTACAGCACAGTAGACAGGCCGTGACTTGCCCTGTGACGCTCCTGTCAATGGGCCCCTGCTTCATGCCAACGGAATGAATTGTCTGCAGTGGTGCAAGGTATACAATTTTTTCCATCTGTGGCTCTTGGCGCAAGGGAGGAATCTGCTCGTCTCTCAGAGAACACAGCAGTGGAAACCTGGAATTCATTGATCATGACTTCGTTATGTTTCTGTTTTGAGGGCTTTGGCTCTGGTATGAGGTCCTCCTTTCAGGGAGACAACCAGGAAAATTTGGAAACCTCTGCCTCATCAACTAAGCAGCAAGAAAAAGAAAGAATAGTCCAACATCTACTTCTTTCCCCCCTTTCTCTTTGTCTCAACTTTTTCTTTAAGTCTCTATTCTTTAAGACTTGCTTTGGATTGCAGCAGGGGCGATCATCATCATGCTGTACTTCAGAGGATAGTAGCGGCCCCTCCAGGTCTTCCAGAAGATGCCCTGCTTCCTCTGGTGCCGCTGCTTGGGAGGAGGACTCTGGAAGTATCTACCGTTCAGGTTGGAGCGACCGCAATTGCTAAACCACCAGCCACCTAGATAGACAAAGGACAATGTCAGGTTAGGTGCTGCCTTAGAGGTCTGGCCAACAAAGGAACATTAACAAACAGAAGCATTTATCATTGTGATTGTCATGTTCATCTTACCAGAGAGGTGCTTAGCGCAGTTGGTGTCGTCTTTCTGGTCGTTGTCTTGGTCGCGGGTGGAGAAAGGCAGGGAGGAGGTGGCGTCAGTCCCCAGGGAAGTCTCCAAAACGCTGAAAGCATCAGCCTTCTGTATCTGGAGAGAGTACTTGGTTTCCTTTCCACCCAGACGGAAGGGGAGACGGACGGTTGCTAAGTCACCAATCCAGTCGGAGAGCTTGATGTTGAGGATGTAGCCACCGTCTTTAACAATTGAGTAGATTTTTTCCAGACCCAGCCAGAACTCTCCTATGAAAGAAGAAAAGCATGGGGAGAGAAATCGTGAGCAAACTTCTATCCCCTGTGATCCATTTCAAGCCTATCGGTGATTAAATGCTTATGGAGGCCAGCTACAGTTCTCTGATACTGTGGTTGTAAAGACAGTAATGCTGTGTGAACTAATCTGACCCTGGCAAGGCCAGCTAGCACCTGTCCAGTCCAGTTCTGCCGTTAGCGAGAGTGAGCCCAAGGTCAAAAAGAGCATTTACCATTCAAGCCGCCAAAGCCGTTCTCGTAGGCCTGCCATAGCTGGTCAAAGTCCACTGAGCCATCTTGGCGCCTTTGGATCACTGTCCATCCACCATCTGGAGAGAAAGACAGCAAAAGCTTGATCAGAAAAAAGGTGTATCAACCAAAACAGTAGCTTCTTTGCAGTTTGGAGACTTTGAACTCTAATGTTTGAAGTCCGTTGCTCAGTTAGTCAGTAATCGCTGGCCAACCTGCACTATACAATACAGAAGGGGCTGAATTTGGGATTTTACTCCACTTACCAGCCTTCATCTCACAGAACACTTCAAATGGCTCTGCATTCATTGGCTGGATGGTGTAGACTCCACTGGTGGTTTCTCCTCTGAGGAACAGCTCATGACAGTCTGATGCCATCTCTAGAAGAAGAAGAAGAAGAAGAAAACGTCAATGTTGAGACGAACATCATATGATATCACTGCAAAGCCCCACAGTCCTCTGCACTACCCTGCTGGTCATGCTATTTATACATGACACACTTGACATGTTAACACTGTGCACAACTGGGTTGTTATGAACAGGCAAAAATGAGTCTGTAAGTTTGCAAGAATGATCTCTTTCTATCTGTTTTGAAGGAGTTTGTGACATATTACTCTGGCCTGTCAATCTTAACTTGTTTACTCTACCCTGGATTCATAAGTAGGTCATTCACAGTTGGGGAACCTCACAGCAACACATTGCCCTGCACTGCAAGAGCCGAGTGTCTGCAAATACCTATATTATGAGTGCTCTAATCAGCAAGTCTGGGGATAGAAGTGTTTGCCTGATAGAGCATTTTATCTAGCCACAACAAGAGGGACAGTGAGAATTCTTTCTCGGCTATAAATATGACCTTTCTCCCAGTTCCCAAGCAGACTCAACCAGGCTATTGAGTTGCACACTACTACCCTTTACATTCCTCAACCCCCTTTCCCCCTCCGTCTCTGGTCCCCCCCCCGTCTCGCCTGTCACACCTCCCTCACGTGCACAGCAGCAAGTTGGTGACGTAGCAGTGCATGGCTGCTGCATGCGTGGGGAGTGATCAGAGTGTGGTGAGGGGGGATAGGGGCTGCTGTAGATGGACATCTGAGATGGCAGTAACACAAAGCAGGGGACCCCCGGAGTCAATTCAGAGCTGCCATGTGGCCAGTGAGGCACGAGACTAATAGCAACCCTCTGATATCCTGAAATCCAATAAATTGCATTTTTTTTTTTTTTATTTGATCGTTTTTGTTGGATATTATGCTGTTTGTTGTTTCAGTGTGAGCACAATGCCACATTTGCATGCAATGACCTTTCCTCTAGAGGCCTGAACTCTCTATGGCCAGTCTTGGCTGTAGTGTGCCTCGGGGTCAGGGGTTCTCCTGAGCTTTAGCACACTTCTTATTCATTACAATAGGAGTTGGAGGTGGGGGTGTTTTGTGTGTAGGGATGGGGGAGGAGAGGAGAGGATGACCCCAGAGGAGGGAGGAGGAGGGATGTCTGACTCCCTGACAGAACTAGGGGAAAGGTTGCTCATTCTTGAGGGATGTTCAACTGTTTGTTTTACACGAAAAGGTGGGAAGAGGGAGGAGGCACGTGTCTTCAAAACAGTGGTGGATATCTGTACAAAGTTCACAGATAAATATAGCCTGCCTTTTCCCATTTCCACCTGGTTTTCCCTCCTTTTTTTTTTCTTGGCTCAGGCACAAGGGCAGTAATCTGAGGAACACTGCAAGATTTGAACAAAGCCAACAGAAATGATCAGTGTGAGTAATCCTGTTGAGCTGTGTGACCCTGATTGAACACTCTCAGAGACCAGCAAACTTTCCCCCAGTTGAGACCTTGCCAGAGAAACTTGTTTCTTTTTTTTCCTCATTCATCAAATCCTGCTGATGTCAGAGCTCTGAGGTCTTACTGTGATTTGTACTGGCTGACTGATCTCAACGGGTTCGCCTTTCACCCACTTCTCATCTGTGGCTGCTGGAAACGCAGATTTGACATTAAACCCACTCCAGTTTATCCCAGTTTTATTCATCTCTGACTAATAAGATCTGCTATTTCAATAACCATATATTTATGTGTTATTCTGCATTTTCTCCTGTCGTCCCTCTCATTCTCTTTGAAGTCTAAACAGAGCTTATTTCAGACCAACTTGTGGTGGGTGAGGAAGCTGAATGTGCGTCTCAACTCTTCCCCAGTTGGCTTGTTATCCGGGCCAGTACAGTCTGGATGAAAGCACTCATTATGACTGCTGGTCCAGTCACAGTGAAGTTCAGAAGGGAGCAGCAGCTGCTTGGCGTGGATGCACACTGAGGGCATCATTCACTGCCTTTCACAATGACTGTAAGGCACAGTGTGAGGGCCATAGACTGGACTGAGCCTCATTCAGAAACTGTTAACTTCCCCTTTTCCCTAAGCCAGTGCTTTCTGTCTAGACACCTGAATAAGTTTGCACTGTGGCTATAAAAATAAGGATATTTTATCTTAAAAGTGGGACCTTCTTAAACTAATTTAATCGTGTTAATGCTACTTTCCTGAATGATGTCATTAGGATTTTACACAGCTTCTACAAACAGTCAGGCAGTTGATGTTTGTGGCGTCACGCTGAGCAGAGCAGCGTGTCCCAAATTGATTAGATTCCTTGATTTTAATTGCTCGTGATTTAAGCGTCTTTATGGCCTGACCTAAACAGATGGTCTGCCACATTTGGCGTCAGATTTTCTACAGACGACTTAAGATTGTGCCAAGAGGGGATTTTGGCTTTACTTACCGACTGGTGAGTCGCGCTGCTCTGCGACGCCACTTTGCACGGAGCCGTCGGTGTTGCTGCTCCCCAGGGATGCGCTTCTTTGTCGTGACTGCTGGACCTGAATAAAAAGTTAAGAAACGATTATGAGATTTTGGAAATAACAAAGTAAAAAAAAAAAATGCTTTGCAATAGTTAGCAGTTTGGTTAGTTTGCACGTTGTATGTGTAATCTTAAGGCTTCCTCACCTGACTTTGCAGCGTCCTGATGCGCACATTCTGCTTGTCAAGCTTCTCCTGCTGGAGTCTGATCCGCTCCATCAGATCATCAATGCGTCTGTTTTGAGCCTCCAGCATCAGCTGATGGAAAAATGAGACAAAAGTACCACATTTTTAGTATTTCATAAACTTTATTCCACACCGCGTCTGTGCGTAAAATGTGCCCACTGTGCTTGAGAACGTTTTTATGGCATCAGCAAGCAGACGCGAGGATTAACACAAGAAAACAAGCCACCTGCGGGGTTTCATTGCAAAGCCTGCGAAACAGACCTCAAACACATTTCCACCCCTCAGTGACCAGCATTTGTTCTTTCCAACCGACCGCGGTGAGGTTATGTAACTCCCTTATAGCGCGGGATTTTCCATCCCGCTGTAAAGCCTTTCAGGCTCACGTACTGCTTCATAAGCCCCTTCCATTGTGCCACATGGCCGAATAGTCTCCAGGTTGTAAAGTCTCACAGCTGTGTTAATTTATTCACACATTCTTGCAGCTGATGCCTGCAGAACCCTTTGTGTGGAAGCCTTTAGTGTTTCCCCGCACGTACTGCACGCTCTTCCTCAATGCAACGCAGGTCTCGTAACCAACCCCCCTCCACTCCGCTACACCCACCACCCACTGGTTTACTGTCTTTGAGCTTGGGGAAAAAGCCTCCACCCCCACTATAATAGCCAACTGTTCATGCATACTGTACACGAAGGGTCCCCTTACCATCTGCTACAGGATAACAGCTTTTTATAGTTTGTTTGCCTTCATGGTCATCTCTTGAAGTAATGAGTATATGATAATGTGTATCACACACATTTTAGAGCTTGATTTGCTCAGTTTTCCTCCCAGATTAGCTTAATTCACTGCCCTTATCTTAACAGTCTTCTGGAATTAATTATCATCATCAGTGACCAAAAACAGAAACTTGTGCCTCCTCACCTGGATGTTGCGAGCATCACTGTTGTTCTTGGCACCAGCGTCCGTGTCAGGCAGCCCAGCGCCTCCCTGCAGCATGCTGTCCACCCTCTCCTCCAGCCGGCCCATCCTCTCGCTCATCGCCCTCCTCTCCTGCTGCATCTCCTCTGCCTTCTCCCTCAGCTCGGCTGTGACGTTCAGCAGCTGGCCCTCTCTGTCCTCCAGCCCCTGGGCCCGAGCCTTCAGGGCCTCTCCCTCCACTCGCAGCTTCTGGCTTTCCTTCCCCAGCTCGGTCACCGTGCGATTGAAGACCTTCAGCTTGCTGGAAATGTCCCTCATCTGGACTTTGGTTTTGTCCACATGCTCCTTCAGCCCCTGGCCCAGCTGCAGCAGGCCGTGGGCAATGACATTCACATCATCCCACGCTGCATACTGTACACGCTTTTCCTTGGCAGCACTGCCGGACTGTGCTCCCCCTTTCCTCTCGAAGGGGAAACCTGTGGCCATGAGCAGCACCAGGCAGAGAGTCAGAGTTGCCAGTGTTGTCTTCATTGCTGCTGTTGTCCTAAGTAGTTGAAATCTTGCTCTTAATAGTGTGTTTTCCTGTTGCAGAAGTCTGCAGTGTCTGGTCTTGTCTTCTTGACTTGGATTTGCGAGCTCAGGCTCCTGGCTGAACATTCACAGCACCACTGTTATATAGTTTCACAGCCCTCATGTCTAAGCTGTGAGCTGCCTGCCATTGGCCAGCCGAGCAGAGGGAGGGGTGCAGTCACTCTCAGGTTTCTGTCCCTCCTCCACCTCTCTGTTAACTATTCATGTCAGAGGCGGAGGAGGGACATGATATAACAAAAAGATTGTCTTTCATCTCAGCACTGTGGGAGACAGGGACTACATTATGCACTGGAAGAAGCGAAACATTTGATATTCCCCAGCTGTGAAACAAATGTATTTCTTTATCATGAAGCAATGCTGAATTAACACAAAGTGTTAGCATGTGGAGTTTTTCTGAATACGTGAGCTAATCCATCCATTAGCACAGGAACACCCTGAAATTGGTGGTTAATGACAACAGAACCCAGAATGAGCTCATAAGTTACGGATTGCTCCTGTTGAGAGTTCCTTCAGTATTCACAGCGAGTCCAGAACAAACATAGACCTGCAGAAATCTTGCCAATCATTTACTGTAAACTGGCCTGATTTGAGCTGAAGCCTAAAAAATGAAGAAGATTTTTAATTATGAGGGCAAAAGTGAAAGAATGCTTTTTTGGGCTGCAGTGTGAGAGGACCACACACACTGACACCAATGAAAGATGAAGCCCAGATTTTTATAGAGCGACTGGTCTGAGGGGAGAATATGAACCTCTTCTTCAGCCCACTGATTCACTCACTCATCTCTGTGTATTAACGATCTTTGGATCATGTTATAACTCCAGCTCCTCTGTCCCACTTGGCTCTGTATAAGCTCCCCTTGCTTTTTAGGAACATGTGCTGTTTATGCAGCATATCTTCTTGAAATTATTTTCATGAATAACAAGGCAGGGTAGTTTTAGGAAAAGTGGTCATAAATTGCTGAACAGAAAAAAAAAATGCCAATTTAAGATTAGTTATAAAAGAAAACCATTGCTTCCTGTCATAGAAGTGGATAATATTCTCATTAGTTAGTTTCCTAAATCTTAATTAGCCTGATTACAATCCCACTAACCTATAAAATGTAAATTGTACATCTGATAAAGCACAAGTGTCACCATGTTATTTGATGGAAGAGATCATAATGTAACATCTCTAACAGCTATGACAGAATTTCTTTATAATCTTTCTGGCGATAACGTGAGGAATGAATGAAGTCAGTGACACCATCGAGCACGTCAGAGGAGGAACATGCCAACAGTTTGGCCCGGGGTGCTCCTCAGCACAGATCTGCTGCTGGGAGGCAGTGAGGACTGTGAGAATTAGGGGAAAGTTCACAGCACAGAGAATGGACAAATTGCGGGCCATGGGGTTTTCTTTAACAACCTCCGCCGGGGAGCTCGCATGCCGTACGTGATCCGGGACCAGATCACAAAGAAGGAGCCAGTTTAACCCTCTCCTGTCTGCAGCCCAGACTAAGTAGGTGAAAGGTAACTGGGAGACTGCTGACT
The DNA here is from genome assembly GCF_904848185.1 of Acanthopagrus latus. Classification (NCBI taxonomy): domain Eukaryota; kingdom Metazoa; phylum Chordata; class Actinopteri; order Spariformes; family Sparidae; genus Acanthopagrus; species Acanthopagrus latus. The sequence continues at coordinate 10,176,498 of NC_051059.1, read as the reverse complement.
GTGCCCAGAGGGGAAACTGAGTGCAGGGGAATTACAGGGATCGTGCTTATGTGTCTGGAATGTCACAAACATACGTTATTTCCCTCAAATTCTCAGCAGAGAGAGGGTTTCCACAGGTCGAACCAAAGACTGCTGCATTCCAGATTAAAATAGGTGTTTCTGATTCAACTTTGAGGAACATTTTCCTTTAAATAGGAGTGTTGAGGTCAACAGACAGATTTGGTTTTGTTTGTTCAAACTGACAGACTTGTGTATCCACTGAGGCCGTGATTCACGTCCTCTCAAAAGCAGCACAGCAGGATTATCATTGAATGGAAGCATGCTTTTTTTTTTATTATTTGCTGAATTCTTTTTTACAGCTGAATGACAGGCTAGGTGGTTAAAGGTATCTGTCTGCGGCAGGAACAAGCAGGAACACGGAAAAGACTGGAAAAGACAATCACGTAACAAACAGAAATATTTAAACTTGATGACAGTCTGGTATACAGTCCTCATGATTGTACATGTAAAGAACGTGCCGGCCTTGTTGCATTCTTCGGGGACTTTACAGAACTCTGCAGCTATGTGAGCAGGGTTTGGTTAGGGTGTGAAACTGCAGGACTTTATTCTTGGCTTTGTGTGCTGATATCGGGGCATTTCTTCCATTGCTAGAATGGTAAAGATTCCTTGCGTGTTCAGAGTTTGATAAACAAACAAAAAAAAAGCCCAAATGTCGTGCTTCAGATGAATTACAGCTGTGAAAGGAGGAGCTGGTTGTTCAGGAGCTTAAGGTTCAGGTGCAGTGTACTGTAAAGAGTTAGATTACAGTAAATGACAAACAGTCTGGGAGAAATCCTGTTCTGCTTAATGTTGTAATCCTACCGTCATTGTATGATGACTCAGTCCTGTTTTCATTGTGACCTTAAAGACAGAATTACATAATAATTTAATAATGTGCTGTCAGTCAGTGTTTCAATGCCATATGAATTCGTCAGTATGTGTGAGGCTGTAATGTAACTAATAACTGGTGTTAAATTTGTAGCTGAGTGGAGATGAAGTATGACATAGCATCAGATGGAAATACTGAAGCCGTACCAAATACTGGTACACTCTACTGCTGGATTTCACCTATAAAGGAATCAAACCAGATCAAACACAACAGCCAACAGACTACTAGACACATTGTGAGTTGACAGTATATTTACACGAGGACAGACTAAACAAGGGAATTAAATAAACATCACTCTTATTTGTATAACGTTTACAATAATGGAGGACGATTGCAGGAATCTGCATCCTCTCGTTCCAGCTCACGAAGCCTCCCGGTCGTATGTTTCCCGATCGTCACAGGATCCACGCCTCGCCACAGCTGCTAATTCAATTTCCCAAAATGGCCGCTCCCATCTGTAGCCGGCGTTGTGACCTTTTACCCAGATTCCAAACACAGAACATCTGTAAATCTCAGTGCAGCCCCCAGACGTAGTCATGTACGAGGGGATGGAAAGAGCGATAAAGAGAGAAAGAAAGCCAGAGGAAAAAAAACAGGTGCTGGAGCCTCTTGGAGCTGTAAACCCTGGTTCTCATGGAGAGACCGTGATCTGTGATCTTTACCATTTGGGAATATTTTATTTTATGAGGTTTTGGGGTTTTATAATCTCAGAATTTTTCCACTTGCGTTTGCCAGAAATACATTTCTGATTATATTTCAAAGAAGTCAGTAATCCCAAATAAAGATTTAGATGATTCTAGAGGGGAAATGAGGAGAAGAAAGCTGAAGGGGGAAAAAATACAAAACAATATAAATCGTCATCTTGCCTGCTCCTGTTCAGCATATGAATATCCAAGGGTGATTTAATTTAACAACTCATCCATCAGAAACCTCCATAAACCATGCCTTGGGGTGTCTCCTCACTTCTTAAGGGAAAACCAAATGTTAAGTTATGTTCCTGATTTCTGATATCATGAGATATTCACGAGCTGCAGTGACCTTTTTAGCTGACTGCAGGGTGAGGTTTCATGATAGGAGCTCATGACTGCCTTGTGATTGAGAAGGAACTATAAAGGTGGATCTAGAAGACTGATATGCTCTCATGATGGATGGATGCTGCTTTCATAGCATGTCATAATTAAAACTGGTGAAGAAATATGGCAGGTGCAAAATTTCTGTTTAATTCCTATTTTGACTATTACTATCATGATATTTTGACTTTTGTAGCACAAAAAGCACATACGTAGGTAACAACAGTTTTATTTTATTTTCACAAGCTTGTTAGTAACACCTTTGTTTCTCCTGCTAATGTAAAGATATCACAGATTAACCAATTTCACTTAGAAAGGGACGACTTCCGGGTTCTTACCTGCATGATTTATTTCATTTCATGTTATTTGATGGGAATCCTGTTAAGAAAAAAAAATGACCTTGGGACCTATCATTTAAGCACACCTTTTTATTGAGAAGTTTTTAATTGGGAGACATAAAAAGCTGCATTAATCTAATTTTTCTGCCTTAAAGGAAACCTATCATTTAAGCACACCTTTTTATTGAGAAGTTTTTAATTGGGAGACATAAAAAGCTGCATTAATCTAATTTTTCTGCCTTAAAGGAATCAAATCAATGAGGACGGACAAACTCACTGACATATATGCTTCTCGTCATGATTCGCTCACGCTCGTTCGCCACACAGACGTGCAGTATGGAACGTTTGCCTCACATCAGTGCCACAGTTCGCTTTCTACGGTCTGTCCAGGACAAGCAGACAGCCAGATAAAACACACTACTGACTCCCAGTGGTGCAAAGTGAGAACATTAGATTTGTTCAGACTTGACCCCTGTGCGTTCATCCAGTGGGGCGCCTTGAGTGCCTATTGTTGCCCCAGGTACTGCATACTGAATGTGACATGGCACTGGAGCAAATGAATAATGGCAGGTATTTCTGAAAGCCTGCAGCGGCCCTGAGAGACGACAGTACAAACAGGCCCTTGCAGGGAGAGCAGGCTGAGAGGATATGAGAGATTTCCTGTGAGGACTCCGACATTCGGTCCTTGGACGACGGTAGTCCCCATTTTGCATCAGCACGTATCAAGAGACTCCCACAGTTCCCACGCAAATGTTTGACTTTTGCCTCTTAATGATGCCAAAACTTTAAATATCTGCATATGCTTTGCTTTTATAACCTCTTGTGGAGTTTGGACAGCATGAATTTTTCATATTAGCATTTAGGTTAATGACACAAGTTATATAAGGAAAAAAAAAAACATGCTCCAGTGCCCTATTTGTGCAGCTGACCACGGTCTTTAATCAACACACTGTATATACACTTCATCTGTGTATCTTTCTTGCCGGCTTTGCACACATACACAGGCAGTCGTCTCCTTTTACATTCCTGACATCTCATGCTCAGCTTGCACATGTGCAGACATGTGTTACATGATACAGATGAATGTGTCTTTGTCATTTCTTCCACTTGAAGCATTCGGTATTTGTTTTGCCATGAGCTACTTTTACTTCTCAGAGTGGTCGTAAGGATCAAGCCCCACGCTGACGGACGACCCTTATAGATCTTCACTTCACCAGAGGGTTTGTGCTTTTCCCTCAGTTCTTTCATTGCTCATAAGCTAAATGAGCATCCCAGCTGGCAGGAAGCAGAAAAGTACAGAATGTACACATATCCCAATTTGGAAAATGTAAATACGTGAAGACTGTGGTTGACTTCAGCAGCTGTGTATGCCGTCAGTTCTTCTGGTGCTGGAAATCTACACTAAGTGAAAAAAAAAAAAAAATCTGCTCGTGTGCGACTGCAAACAATATTGGACTTGATCCTCAAGCTAAATACAGTCACTACATTTAGGAAAGACAACAATCAAACTATTCCATTTAATATCAGGGCAGTAAGGTGACAGCACAGATAATTTCACTGATTTCTTGCCTTTCTTTACTTATAAAAGACATGCAGCGTTACACAACTGCTGTATTACAAAGCACCAACTGTATAGATTTGACAAATGAGATACAATATACTAGCAACTGTTTTAAGATGAAATGCTTTGCATATTCTGTTACTTTCATAGCATAAGCAAGCTTTTTCCCTGTTTCCATACTTTATGCTAACTGGATGCTAGCTCCAGTTGCATACTCTGTGATACCGTCTGTCCATTAAAGGTGCAAGATATAAGAATTTTAGTAAAAAAAGATTCAAGAAAGTGAGTAAGTGAATATGCCAACTATTAATTCATCAGTTATAGTCTTTCAGAATTTCCATGGTGTCTCAGCAGATCAAGTTGGTGCTTTGTTTTACAGCAGTTGTGTAACTCTGGATGTCTTTTATAAGTAAAGAAAGGCAAGAAATCAGTGAAATTATCTGATATTAAATGGAATTGTTTGATTGTTGTCTTTCTTAAATGTAGTGACTGAATTTAGCCTGAGGATCAAGTCCAATATTGTTTGCAATCACACATGAGCAGAATTTATATAATTTCTATCTATCTATCTGTCTGTCTGTCTATCTATCTATCTATCTATCTATCTATCTATCTATCTATCTATCTATCTATCTATCTATATATACTTCCAGCATCTCTAAAAATCATCAATGAACATATTTCACCTTGTTTATATAATCTGCGCATGACTGATGAATAAATGACACGTTGTGGTTTCACTGTTGCCCACTGACCACATGACAAACCACTGTAAAACTGGCCATGAAGCCACAACACAGCTCACTTTAGCTTAGCACAAAGACTGGAATTAGTGGGAATTACCCAGCCTGCCATAAATAAACTTGGTTTTTGGACAAACAAGATATAAAGCATCAATTAGTGAGCTTGAGAAGTGCTGGTTGGCAGATACTGTTACCTTTATACAGTTTATACAGTTTCTCCAGACGTAGGAGTTTAGATCATCTCATCTAACTTTAAGCAGGAAAGATGATGAGCATAACTCTCAAACTGTTAAAATCTTCCTCTAATAGTGTGATAATAAGTATAGATACAGTAAATACTGAATTATTTGTGGCATAGTAACATCAAAAGCACATGTTTATGTACATAATGAGGAAACCTGCTGTAAAATACTGTTTACTCAGAACAAAATCCCTCTGGAGACCAAAACAAGTTACCAAGGTCAAGGAGGAATTCCATGCTAAATGCTGCAGCTATAAATAACTCAAACACATATTTACATTGTCTTGGGATTCTGCTCTAATGGGGCAGCTGTGGGTGCGAAACGACCTCTCCATAACCCATTTTCTACATTTCATAAACCCAAAGTCTCAGACGTGATAAGCACTAGCTGTTTAGTCTCCCTGGGGTTTCTGAGGATGCATTTTTTTTGCCTGTTTGTCCCAGAAAACCAGCCCCTCGGTGGTGTACACCCCGGTTATCAAGCCTAATTCCCATGAACTAATTGGCCTCCTGTGAAGCATTCAGGGTAAGGAGCCCTCGAGGCCACAGGGTGTAGGTTACCGATCACAATGATTCTGATTCATTGCCCCATTAATTTTAATCAACAGGAGTGGAGGTGGAGGCCGGTGAGATGGAAGGGACACTGCAACTGAAGAGCGAATGTGAATGGGGCCTGTTCTGGGAAAAATGTGGGTAACTGGCAGACAGCCTCTTACTGTCAAGTGCTAAGCAGCTGGTGGCTTGGAGAAGGAAAAGGAAAGAGTGCTTGAGCTACAAAGTGTTCTTCCAGAACAGTAGGGGTTCTGACCCATTACTGTACCACAGCAGCTGTGCGCTATTTCGTATTGACATTTCAGCATAAAATTATACACTTATGTCTCTTTTCTGCTCAGGACAAAAAACTGGATGTTTGTTGGAAACTGCCCACTCTCCGGACGCCCTGTTGTGAAACACAGAGTGTAAAGCAAAAAGCTTTTCTTTCTTTTTTTTTTTTTTATTGCAGAGATAGTTCTTAGTTCTAGCCCTTTCTTAGTGTCAGTCATTTCAATTCCCCTCCTGTCAAAATTTTGTTTTTCCTTTCCTACAGTTGAATGTTTGAGCCTCACTGTGATTACTTTAATGGGCAGTATGCTTTGAATCTCAGATTTCAAGACGCTGGGGTACGAGCGTGATTTGTGACATCACAAATAGCTTTGAGCCCATCCCGGTCCAGCAGTCAGCATACCCAAGCGTGAGCTGGAAACTTGAAGCGGGTGCCCTAGTAAGAATTTTGCAGTCATCCTTGTTTCTGCCGTTTTTCTTTTAATTGATCCTCTCTTCGGACGCTCTGCCACAGTGCACATAAGTGTTGATCCCAGAATGTCAGACCATTCTTTTAAAGTTAGTGTTCTTTGGTGAAAGGTGTCATAGTATCTCTGGTTGCCGACTGAGACGAGAGCTTAACAGGGAGAAAAAAGGAGTTTGACGGAGAGTTTTTCTAAACCAAGACATTTAATGGGAAAGCCACCCATGCAGTTCGAGGATGATCAGTTGTCACATTTAGCTAATGACCTCTGACCATCTGTTGTTTGTTGAGTCTCTAATGAGCGTCCTGATCCACGTTAATCTCAGATCCTGAAACTAATTGAAACGGAGTGGTCTCACAAAGTTTTGAGGGCAAAGAACAACCTCAACATTTAGTCCAACTAAAATGACCTGTTGTTTTTTTCTTGTCCTTACATTTATTCCGGAATCTTAAACTATGCTGGAGCATCTCTGTGCCATGACAAAAATCACAAATGTCTGTCCAACTCATTGGATAGATTCCTAACAAACTGGTATAAATGAGCGGTCAGAGCAAACTTTAATCTCTAGAAAGTTAGAGCGACCTGACATGGAGAGAAAAACGTGGGTTTTGACTTGTCAAATTGAATTCGGTTAAATGTTGACCCAGCGGAGTGTATCGTTAGGTGCGTCAACAGCTCAAGGTTTTACTACCGTGTTTTGATTTTGTGTGACAGTCAAATTTTTGTCCTTCTGAAACTTAACCCTGCAGCGAGATCTTGAACTTTTCAGCACGTGTTATGGACGGCTGTATCTCATGTTGTGCGTGAACTCAAAACGACACAATGTGTTCCTCTCTTCAGCTGAGGGAACAGGTCTGAACACACAGCAGACAATCAAAGCAGCGGCGAAACCTTTAACCTAGATAATACTGATGACTAATATGCTGTTTTTATTAGATTACACTGTAAACAGAGTAGTACTTATTCGGTGTTTCATAAGCAGTCTTTGCAGGGTGTGGTGAATATATAATTAGTGTTTCTCAAGAACTATTCTCGCATTTACAGTTACGTCAAATGATTCACCGCCTTTACAACAAACTGTGACACATTTCTGTCCATGCATCATTATCATCAGAAGTTGACGTGCAGCACAGAGAGATGTGTTCACACCACATTTAAGGAATACTTCAACATGTTGGGAAATGCATTTGTATTTCTTGTAGAGAGTTTGAGGAAGAGGGAGAGAAATTCCCCAGACTCCTTTATAAAATCGCTCAATTTTGTGAGCTTTTGAGTTAGGAGGAGCGTCTTTAACTTCATGAAACGCTGTCTGTGTCAAAATTGTGATTAATTTGGGCCGCCTTGTAAATTCTGCATCACAAGTGGCCACTTGAGATGCATGTCGAGATGCTGAATGCCAGGTCTGAACTGACAAGCTGTCCCCTTGTGATTAGATCACCAAAAATGATAACATTTATTATAAAGCAGCACTGTGAGCGTATATATAACACAGCAGGTGTGCCTGTGTTAACAGAAACTCCAACCTACTGTACAGAAATGAGAGCAAGTTTATAAGGAAGTCTTTATACCCTGTGGACACTTCTGTTCATATTCTCACACTCCCTCTTTTTTTTGAGATTGATGATGTTTGCAACACCTTGTTTTAGATGTAGCTACAGCCTCCACCTAGTAGCACTTCTGAACTGATTATCCAATTGGCACATTATATGCGGTTCGTTTACTCCGTACAAAAAACAAAGTGCATTAGCAGCAGGCTAGCTAATTCCCATTCATTCCAGTCATTTTGCTAAGACAAGCTAACTGTGTGTGCTATACCGCAAAGAACTTTTTCTCTTCGGTGAAATCTTGTAAAACAAGCCTGATCACATCATGTTTACCCTCAGTGCCACACAAACACCTCTACTGTGTTGTTGCAGCCAGTGCAGTGCACTGTGCCAGTATTCATGTGAATCCAGGAGGACGGAGTCCACACAGCTTTTGTTTTTACAGTGTTTTCTTTGGGACGTGTGATACCGCGCTTCAAAACAGATCTCTCCCTCCAACCCCGCCTCCACAACAGGCTTCATTATCATCAACAGCCATGCACCTGACCCTGCGTCTCAGGTCGTCCCTCTTTCTGTCTGTCTGTCTGTCTGTGCACCTGCTGTTTTTGCTGTGACACTGCTGTGCAGGGAGCCTGCAGGAAAACATATTTTACAAGTCGTGTGCATTGCAGGGTACGGGGCCTTCAAAAAATAAATAAATGGCTTGTTTTCCTGACCTTCGCACAATGAAGTCTCCCCCTTTTGCACTTTCCCTTACATAAGAGTAAATCAAGAAAGTCCAAGCTGCGTTTGTTGTCCTCCCTCAAGCCGTCTTCATGTCACTCTTTCTGGTGTTGTATATATTATTTGTTTCAAAATGTCCCTCTCTCAAGGTCTTTTGTGTTTTGGAGCATCCTGGGTCTCGATCCGCCGTTGATTTCCTGGAATGCACTGAATTAAAGCCCTGTGCCTCTGAAAACAGGTCAACATTAGTAATGTGTTTTGAGCGAGAGATTTGCCACCCATGCCAAGATTTAAATCTTTAATCTCACATTCAGCGTTTTGTTCTTTCTAAAGCTCCCGTCATCGTGCGGGCTGTGAAAACTTGGCTTGTCCTCCTGGAGCCCAATTAGACCACCTCACCTTCTGCAGTGAATGGCAGGAAACGGGGATAATCTGCGGAGAGGCAGGGTGCACTAAAGTTCAGTGTTCAGAGGGGTTTGCAGGGGGTCAGAGAGGGCAAAAAAGTTTGAGGGGCCTGGGGTAAAGAGACTGTGAGAAAGAGAAGGTCAGAAACCAGCAGAGAGGAGAGAGAAAGAGAGAGGCAGGGAATGTCTTCTAGTTACCTCTGGGGCGATTGTCTTCTCGGCATCCCCTCTGCGTCCTCTGGGCCCCATTTGTAAATTTGTGGGCTGTGACCCAGGTCAGAGCTGGGTTCAGAGTTAGTAAATCACAGGCCTCTCTCTCCCCCTGGATGGTCCATGACCTCCCTGCTGCACATCCTGTTACCCAGCATGGGAGAAACACAGCCCACAGCTCCCCCCGCGAAGCTCCTCCCTGTCCACCGAGCCCCCTCGCACCAACAGGACGACACGATCTCCAGTTTGGCCTGTGTCACTGTACGTTTGTCACACATGCAGAATTTTTGCAGAACTTGAAAAAACAAGCCATGACCAAAGGCAAACACTGTCATGTGGTGGTGGAAAGTGCATTAACTCGATCACTATAATCAGTTTTTAGACACTTTTGTACTTTAATGAAGTATTTCTGTGTCATGATAGGTGCAAGGTGAAAGATGTAAGAAGTGGCCAACATGAAATTCACACTCTCAGCAAATAAGGACAGAAATACAGACAGAGTAACAGCGTCCTTGTTTGTCTTCATGGTCAGGCATAGATCCAAGAATATGCCTGCAGACAGACAGACAGGTCCACTGCCGGTGTTTTCCCCTGGCTGAGTTGGGCCTTGGTGACGTGCAGACAAACAGGAAGTGGCCTTGGATGGATTCGTTTCTAAATCTGCCTCTGAGAGAGCGAGAGAGAGAGAGAGAGAGAGAGAGAGAGAGAGAGAGAGAGAGAGAGAGAGACGGGACGATGGTAAACACATGCCACCCGTTTGCGTGGGTGAGGCACAGAGAGGTGTGGAATGATGATGACAGGGTAGGAAAGGTGACACCAAGCTGTTTTCAAGCACAGAGCTGTTGTTGACTGTGAAACATACTGAATAACATATTCCGGATTTCTTTTTTTTTTTTCTCTCGTCAGATAATGAAGCGGCTGCAGGGAAAATGTCTTGCTTTGTGAATGATAGTTAAATCGTGGCTGTGGGATCTGTAAATCTGTTGTCTGATTTGCCTCTGGGTGCCAGTTTGTTCACTGGCGGTGCACTCTGCTGTACATGGGCTGTTTGCTGTCAGAGAAATGTAGATTTAGACCTGATTTTCCTGACTAGATTAGTAAAATAAAGTTAGCAGACAGTGTTGTTTTTCTGTCTCACTCTTGCCTCTATAACCGTCTCCTTTATTTCTGGCTCTCTGATTCTGGCTGTCAAGTGGCAGCATGCTCGTCTTGGTTAGCGTGTCTTACTTTAACTTAATGAATAGCTGCCAAGAATTAATTTGTGGCGTGGTGTCAGTTTCCCACTTTGGTCTCACATCACTTGTTGACGCTCTCCTGGTAAAAGCCACAGTAACTCTTTAAAGTCTAGTGCGGCTGCAGTGCTGTGTGCACTGACACACATATATATGATGCATACGCGTGTTGCTTTTGGCACTGATATGCAGAAGTATGAAAGGGTCAGTTCAGCCCCAAAATGTAAGATGTTATATTTTCCCTTCCCTGTTCATCCATCTAGTTTGTTTTGATGTGAGTTGCTGAGTTTTTGAGATGTCGGCTGTAGAGACGTGTGCTTCTCTGGAATATAACAGAACTAGATTAAATGTGGCTTGTGGTGCTCAAAGAACCAAACAATAAATTATTAAAATACATTCAGAAATCTCAACACCAATGTCTCTTTTAGGACTTTCCAGAAAAAAGTCACATTTTCAACAGAGATTGAGGTGATAACAGTGTCAACGTTATATTGAAGACATCTGTGTACTGTGTTGCAGAGATATCTGTTGATGTAACAATGCTAACTGTACCTGTCTGCTATAACACTGCATGCCTCTACTCGTGGACGGGACTAAGCTTAGCTATATTTGAATAATTTATTACAATATTTCGTTCATTATCTTCCTCACAATTATTTCTGTATGATCTGTTACTCATTTCTTTAATACTTTTTATACAATATAGTAAATAATAACAAAAGATAACGAGGACGCCAAGGAAGACAAACAAACAAACAAACAAACAAAATGAAAAAGTAAAGATAGACATCTCTACGCGCCATATCTCAAAAACTACAACAATTCACACCGAAACAATCACACAAAAAACATAGAGAGAAGAATGGCCTTATAGTTAAGAGGCAAAATATGTATTATTGATTTTAGGGTGAACTGTCCCTTTATCAATAAGACCCAAATGTTTAAATTTTACTATTGGCCGATCAAGGAAAAGCTGTGAAATATGTGTACATATACAGCGATCAGGCATAACATTATGACCTCCTGCCTAATATTGTGAAGGTTCCCCTTGTGCAGCCAAAACAGCTCTGACCTGTCAAGACCTGAGCTTAAGACCTCTGAGGGTGTCCTGTGGTGTCTGGCACCAGGGCGATTTACAAACCTACGACATCTAGGTTTGCACATTTTTTGAGTATGCCAGTGTCAAACTACTTACTCTTAAACCATAACAACTTCAGGGACCCAGAAATTATTTTGCACACACACACACACACACACACACACACACACACACACACACACACTCTCCAATATTCCTGTCACTGATTTAAGCTGTAGCCCTCCTCTCACTGTGTGTGAAGGTGGGCATGAACATTTATAGTGATTATACTTTGCAGTGTGTCCATTATGCACATATTTCCATGTTTTCACCCTAACCGGCCTCCCGTACTGCAGGTGGAGGTGGAAAAGACGCAGGTTGCCACAGGGTTGGGATTTACTGTGTCTTTGAACTTGCATGAGGTGACGCCGTCTGCAAGCCAGGGCAAGTGAGTGTTTGATGAACTCAGCTCCACTGTGTGCACTAAACAATTAGCAGTCGATGTATTACTGAATGTGTGTTTTCAATGTGGCAAACTGAGTATCTCTGCATAACGTTCAATCCAACAACTTATTGATTCCAAAAGGCTGCTAAACAAATAAATGACCGGCCTGATAACACAGTACGCTGCAGTGCAGCTGTGTCTGGCACCCATTTCACATCTTATTGATTTACCCTATTGAACTACAATAAATTCTCTTCTGTCCACCAGCAGGTCAATACATACCTCTGTTTAAAGCAGGTCAAAGTAGGTATGGAAAATATAGGGTCAGTTAAGCTACAGTATACATACAGCAGCTAAAGAGACTCGTCACAACACACATCAGTCAAACTGACCTGCTTTCCTGTTCAAACAACCTCTGGGTTCCTTCACAGACCTCGAGCTGGCATTCAGCCAAATACCTTCATGGTGAAAAACAACACTTGACCCAGGCAGCTAACAGGCCTGTTAGCTTGGCAGGCGTTGCAGGTAAACGATATGCGCCAACAGGATATTTTGCCCGATGTTATAGATCGGGTTGGATTTAAAGGTGGAAGGTCGTGCAAGTGGGGATCATCTCTGACCCCGTGGTCTCGTGGGGGTAGAGCTGGAGAAGCGAAGTTGTTTCTTTATGCTGATGATATTTTTCAGTTATCCACAGCCCCTGCCTCATCAGCCCTACTATCATTAGATTAATTTGAAAATTATTTTAAAAATATCAGGTCCCAAAATTGATTGGTGCAGGTCTGAGGTAAGGCCAGTCTCAAGGTCATTACCAGAAAGTTTAGTTCTGTTTCAGGTGGATTGATACAGGAATGTTACATCTTGTGGTAAATTGTAATGCAGAGTAATGCAAATTAATATGTTGACATTACCATAAAATACAACAGCAATTTTAAACAGAGGGAAACTTGTAGTTGCACCTCAGTTCAAGGGAAAGAGAATTCTGGAAAAGAGATTTCAGCTCACACATAGTGGAGGATGTGTGTAAGTGGCTGCTGCCAGGTGGTCAGTCAAAGATCCACTGGCACATTTTTAAGCACAGATATTTTGATACACTAGTTAAACTTCAAGTTTTGGATTGTAGTTGAATAAACTGAAGCCAGAATGTTCCCAACTGTGTTTATGAGTCTCTCTGACCACCGGCCAGGTCGTGGTCTTGCTTTGGCAGGCTTGATTGGTGACTGGAGGATTGTTCTCATCCACTGGCAGAGTCAGACATTATCTGTTGTTGATAAATATGTAAAGTAAATGATCCCTTTGAGTTCCCCTTACAATCACAAGAACTAATGATATCAAAAGGTAGTTTGATGAAGTCTGGTCTAATTTATTTTTTTATGTACATAAACAAAGAAATATAAAGAAATTTAAACATTCCTTTTTTTATTGGTAAAACTACTTTGTAATCTCCTTTTTGTTAAGTTTGCATGTCAGTTGCTCTTTATTGACTTGCTGTAAAGTGTTGTCTTGTGTTGCATTATGTTGTTATACAATGGGAATTTTGTGGTCATATCTTAACATTTTATTCTATACTGTATTTAAATATGTACACAACACTTCAAGGATGTAGTTGACACATTTATTCTGATGAGTAAATGTAGTATGAATGTAAAGTTCTTTGATAAACAAAGCTAACGCTAAACAGGTTATAAACATTACGTGAAGGAAAGGTAGCTTTAGAAGACAGATGAGAGGAAAACTGCATAGAATATGGTGAGAAAGAATAAGTTAATAATTAGATATAAACTGTTTAAATTGTACCTCTTCTGTGCTGAATTTTCATGACCTTTCTTAAAACAGGAGATTTCTGCAAATGGACAACATGAGTGAGTCACATAGAACGTGTTGTGGTGGTTAAACTCACGTTCTTGCATGAGAATGTGTCTTGTTTCTTCAGTATCACCATGGATTCAGTCACAGCTTTTGATACCAAACTCATGAATTCATTGAGCCAACAGAAAATTGGTTTCAGACCATTTTTATTCTCATGCTGTGAGCAAGGGTGGGGAAATTTCTGAAGCTATGAAATGTGGCCAAGATTGGCACGGCTGTAACTTTTCCTGTCATGGGTGTGAAAAATGGTTCTGACTTTGCAAGTGGTTCATTAGAAACCGATTAAATATATTTAACATGCATTAAATGTACTCAAGATGATCATAGTTTTTTTTAAAAAAAGGGTGTACTTAAATATGACCAGAGTGAAACGCTAATTTTTTCACATTAACACAAACCTATATAGCAGTAATTACATGTTTTGTGTGTTGAGAATAAAATACTTTTCTTTTTTATGTAACAAGTTACAGTTAAGGCGCAAGGGGCTGTGAAATGGTTCATCACCTTATTCTTCATGACAGGACCAGACTGGTGAAGTGAGCCTGAGATCCCTGCAGTGACATGCAAACTCTTAAGAAAATAAGATATATAAGCAAATAGGCAAATAAGAGAGCTGCTGCCCTCTGCCGGACAGAATGTGAATAGCAAAACCTGAACCTGGTGATGAAATATACCAATTCTTAAAGTGTGGATATATAGAACTTTATCAACTAAATTTGTGGAAATTATTTTGCAATAATGATATCAATATTTTAAAAAAACTGCAGCAGAAATACTTAAATCATCGTCTACTTTTGACTCTGACATCTGGTCAGTTAAAAATAAAGCTTCTCTAGTTTCAGTGAGCAGAGGAGTTTGTTTATAACAAGATGCTTGTCGGAAAACAACTATATAAAAGTTGATGCAAGATGTTTTTATTTTTTATACTTTCAAGCTGACATGACAATTACTTCATCTTGCAGATATCGTCAATTGTTTCTATTAATACATAACATATTTAGTGTGGTTAAGTTCTTATGAAACATATACTATGATAGCTTTAATTATGACTACACACACTTCAAGTAACATATTCCCCACAGGTGATATTTAGTTTCTAATCTATAGATTTTTATTTTTGTGCTGTTTTCAGTCAGTGTCTCTACTGGTCCATGTGGGATTCATTGTCTATCCAGTGATTTCAGTCTGTACGATGATCTGATTGGTCTCTGTGGGTCAAGCAACTAAAATGTTACTTTTGTCTTGTATTACTGCCTGATGAAGGTCTGTGTACCAAAATGTTACATTTTTCCATGATTGCAAGTGAAGAGGAAAGTGTACAGTTTTATAATCAGTGTATAAATGGATTTTATCATTGACATGTTGCCTCAATCAGTAAGTTCACAATTACTAGTGAACAGGTAAGCAGTATATTGACACAGCTGTGTCAGATCTCATTACCTCTACACCATGACCACATGTGACTTCTCAAAAACTATGATACAATGAACACAAGACATCGACTCATCTCAATAACCAAATTTATTTCAAAACATCTGAAGAAGTGAAAGGTAGGCCATTCCAGGTGAAACTACAGCTGTCTTCTGCTCCACCGTGTCGGCTTCACACTTCACAGCTTCAGTGGACTCTGTGAAGAGAAGACATCAGTCACACACCAACCAACTCAAATGTTAGCACAATCAACTCAAAACTTTAAACTCTTAATTCCTCTATTTTAACAGCGCACTGGCAAAAAAAATATACATATTTCAGGTGTTTAACAGGCTGTGAATCATTAAATATTCTGAAACAGAGATTCTATCCTGGTGACTGTAACAAAGTACAGCCACCAGCAGTCACCTGGTGCCCTTGGAGAAGTGAGTCTGATGGGAGCACTGAGTGACCTGCCCAGGTATCCACAGCACAACTAAAGCTAACCCATGTGCTTAACAGCTCAAATGTACTATAAACAGCAGGAGAACTCAAAGTTCTCCACCATCACTGAATTTAACATTTTCAAATACATCCTGTCTTATTTGAGAGTGCACCATTGATAAATTGCTTCACAGCAATTTAAGCCACATACCACAACATCAATGGCGTTTCTGTACATCTACCAGCCTGGCTCTACTTGGTTTGACCTGGTGCTGCACAGTATTGCAATTCCACAACTGTGTCTAGATTCTTGCAGTATCGAGAATCACAGCCAACGAAGGGGCTCCGCTTATTTAGTTAAACGTGTTTCATTTATTTTTCTTGACAATGAGCCTCATTATTTAGTAACTGGAAACACTTTAATGAAGCTGCGTCACAGGAAAGGTTGTGTTTTAAAGAATTCTCTTATTGCAGGAATTGCACACTATGACACACTCTTGAAACACACTATTGCCAGGTGAAATGCAATTTCTCTTTACCATCAATGAATCAACGCATTTTTATAGACTATCCACTTAAATGCTACACGGCCATTGCTTGTTCAACTTAAAACCTCTGTAAATCACCGCAGGGCATCGAAACACCAACTGTTGGTGACGGGGCTAACAGATGTGGCTGGGTTTCTGCCTCCTCACCCTATCGCAGCCTCCTGGCTTCTCTTTCAGACTCTAGAAGTGTCAGCACATCTCCTTCTCTGACGGGGCCCTTCACGTTCCTGATGATGGAGCGGTTGCTGTCGTCCATGAACTCAACACGGACCTGCACAAGGAGCAGATGAAATGATTTTATAAAAAAAGCTTGAATGAGCCCTCAATATATGGTATATAGATAGTCAGCATTTCCCCAATTAGAATTCTGCCTGATGTTGTTAGATTGCTGATGGAGCTTAAAGATGCCCAACTTCAGCTCTGATGCAGCATCCTCTGTAGTTAGTACTCCATACTCATGATCCCACACTTTACAAGAAAACTAAATAATATGCATCTGCAATGTAAATGGTAAAGCAATCAAATTTCCGTGGTTAAAAAGAAGCCACAGGAAATGGAAAAAAAACTCAAGTACATTTAAATTCTACAAGGCATTTACCTAAATTATTCTAACTTTTGACAACATTTTTGTTTTAACCTACATATGTATCCGACTCATGTAAAAGTTCTGGTTCGGCCCTCTTGATAAATAACAGTTTGCATTGCTCTGAAAATCATCAGTTCAGCTGATTCTTTATATGGCGACAAGTTCAATATAACATTAAGTGAGTGGTCACATAGAAGATTACAGAGGCACCAATTTAAATGACAACCACTAATAATCTAGTGAAATGTTAAAGCAAACCACAGCCAATATCGTTTAACTCCATGACTAGATTGAGCTCCCACGTACCAAAAATAAAACTTCGAAATTTTCACATTGCGTTATAGAGACACTTGTCAGGTCGATCCGAACACAAGCACACATCAAGGAATGAAATGCAAAACCTCCCACGTTTTCTAACATTTGTCGGGATCTGCTGCATGTCTTTATTTTTTTTAAATTTTGGTAATCATTAGCTTAAGATTTGATCGAAGTGAACTCCTCACGCTGTAGTTCAGTGTAAAACGCTGCTTTAGAGATATTTCTCCTCGCTTTAATAGGCATAACGTTAACGTACCTGTGTACATTGTCCCTGGGAACCAGTTCTTCCGAGCACCTTGGTGACCTGAGGGAAAAAAAGAGCTAATTAGACGACATTTCACATTGGGTTTAATTATGTTAACAGAAAAAATATCCACAACAGGCTAATAGTGAGCTAGCTAGCAGACTGTGGCACTGACGGGCCTCCATGATGGACGCACGAGAGTAAGCACGCCGGACGTTAAACGGTGCTTAAAATTACATTTAGCTTCATGATTTTGGGGCCGTATAAGACATTGGTTATTACTGTAGCTATGTATCCGTCCGGATATGATTATTTTCACGATATTAGAGGTTTTCTTACTCTTGCGAGCTTGATCGGCTGCACGCGGCTGGCGTCCATGTTGTCAGGCTAGACCGGAAAGGAAGTCACGTGGCGCACGGAAGCGATATATGGCAACTGTAACTCTTAATATTTTTTTATTTTTACAATACTGTTTTAACTGGAGCTAAATTATAAACATAAACATAGACTTAATTAATAAAAAATACCGAAAACATTGTTTTAAGAATTTGAAATTAAATTTTAGATTCCCACTTCCCTTTCCGCCAAATGGCCGGTACCATCTAAGCAAACTTTCATGGGTGGCGACTAGGGTCGTACCATTAGTCTCTGTGTTACAATTTTTTTTTAATTATTTTTAGCCATTTCATTCAATTTAACTTCACAATGTAAATTATCTACATTTCATGTAATGGTTCATTTCTTTCAGTTCTATACTGAATTGTTAGCGGCGCATGTTTTCCATGTCTTTGCTTGGGGGTGTTTGCCACACCCACGACACAATGTACCTACAAGACACTAAAGACCATAAGAAAATCCAACAGGATGCATGCACATTAAGCTGCACTGCAAATCTGAGCGTGTTAGCTTATGCGTCACAATGACTACTGCAGGGAGAGTCAGCATGAACATGTTTATTTATTTGTTTGTTTAATTTCATATTTACATCATTACAGTGCACGTTTCGCTCTCATTTTAAAATTCCTAAACATAATTATTATTTTAAAACAGTTTCATAATTATTATGCTATTCCTTTAAATATTTTGAAATTGAAAACAATGTCTGCTCTTGATTTTTCATAAGGGGAATAATTACAAACAAGATCTTATTATTAGTTTCTTTTTTATATTTTAGAGAAAAGCAGAGAAACATTCATACCATGCAATAAACTCTGGGGATTTAACATTGAAATCTGACATTTTCTCCCTGTCTAGACCAAGATCAGAAGCCCTGTGCCTGGAGCTAGCCACTGTAATCTACCTGTAGCATTAGTATGAACTTCCTGTGCAAAATCTCTCCATAGCCCAGTTAGCAATGCAAGGCTGTCATCACATCACTCTCTCCGCCTTCCTCCTCTCTCAGAACTCAAAGCCTTAAATCACAGCACTAATCCTCGTGAACAGTATTTTTAACTTGCGTTTGGACAGAAAGAACAGCAATAGGATTAGAGAATCAGTAAAGAGGCTGAATCCCTAACGCATGCAGCTGATCTTCTTGCACACTGAGAGACCAACGCAGGAGCTCTATCTTTATCTTTATTTCAACCTGATATTGCTTTTGAGGGGACAATACTCAACCTGAATGGAGATCTTGTGGAGTACTTTGTTGTTTCTTTTCACTGACTTGATCTGAGCTTGGCACAGTTTTTCTTTTGCTCGATTGTCTTCCAAGGAGCGGTCAAAATGGAGAACATGAGGCCAAAGTTGAAAGTGCTGAAAAAGCGTCGCTCCAGTCTTTTTGCAACCATAAAACGGGATTCAAGCATTTCTCAAAGCATCGAAGAACAGGAGGCTGATTTCCCTTTTGCACAAGCCAGCTCTGTGAAACCATGGACGTCCATGGAGACCCTTGACACTCCTGACGACACAAATGTTCAGAAAAAAACTCAGAGCAAAGAGGCACCCAACCCGAGGCAATCGAACATCGTCAACCTCAACGTGGGTGGAAAGGTGTTTCACATCCCGAAGCATTTGGTCCTCCAATATCCAAAAACCAGGATCGGAGTGCTTGCCCTCTGTAATGATCCGGTCAAGCGCATGACGCTCTGCGACGATTACAATGTTCAGAACAATGAGTTCTTTTTCGACAGAGACCCCATGTTTTTCCACTACATCTTCCACTTTTACTGCAGTAAGGTCCTGTGGGTGATGGATAGTCTCTGCCCTGTCAACTTTGAGGAGGAGATGTCATTCTGGGGGTTGAGACTGAAGGACACTCCAAGGTTTGCTGTACATGATTGTATGAGAGTGTAGCATGGCCTGTAGCTGTTTGTGTATTTAAAGCATGATTTTGAACAGCAGATCTTGTAGAAGTAGACAATAAATTAGCTTCATCTTCTTCTTCTCAGGTGCTGCCGCATACTGTTTGAGGAGAAACTGGACGACATCAGAGACCAACTGAAGGTCAACCAGGAGCTGATCGATGAGATTAAGCCCCACCAAGATGACGAGGGATACAAGAACATGTTTCTCGGGGGCTTTCGGAAGATCCTGTGGGACTTGATGGAGAATCCCTACTCCTCACTGTCAGCCAAAGCCTTTGCTGTGTTTTCCAGTCTCTTTGTCCTTATTTCGATTGTTGCCATGACAATGAATACAGTGAATGAACTCAGGCAGTACAAACTTGCAGGCAGAACATACATGGAGTGGGTCGAGGTCGCCTCCATCCTTTTCTTCGCCTTGGAGTACTTTTTGCGATTACTCACCACGTCCAACATCAAACATTTTGTGAAGAGTGCCCTCAACTTCGTCGATGTGGTGGCTGTTATGCCCTATTTCATCCAACTCGTTTTTGAGGCGTTCGTTATGGATTCTGAAGACGTCAGTGCGAAGGAAGACTTGAAGACCATGGCAAGGGTCAGCAAAGTCAGCAAGGTGCTCAAGGTTGTCAAGCTGATGCGCATCTTCCGTATCTTGAAGCTTGCCCGTCACTCCACGGGCATGAGGGCATTTGGTTTCACCATCCGACAGTGCTCCGAGCAGGTATGGAGGGATTTTTAAACAAGAGATATCTAACATGGTTTTTTTGGATGTCTAAATTTCACTTATTGGATTAAAACGTTTGTTGAGTCTCACTTGCAGGTGATCAAATACTGATGCTTTGGGTTGGCGTCCAACCCGAAATGCCAATTTGGCGGCAGTATTTGATGACCTTTCTCCAACATGTTACGTTGTAATGCTTTAACAGAGGGGACGTGAAAAAATCAAACAGAGAAACACACATAACTACCAAAGTTGAAGCAGCTATAAGAAGAACGTTAACAATGAATCAAATGACTGATTGTGTACGAAAGAGGTCACTCATACTGATGAACCCACAGAGAACCAGCCCTCATTTATCTTTTGTCAGCTACTTACATTAGTTCACAGGCCTGAAGCTTTACTGCTTAATCTCACTGCAGTGTTCAGCTGCATTTATGTTTCCCAAGAGTTGGTTGAGACGTAACGAGAGTTTGACTAACGTCTATCAGTTGGTCAAAAACTTGACCCCAGATGAATACCAACGTTGTTGTAACTGTGGGGATTACAAGCACATGCTAAACAAGTATATAAGATTGTTTTCCCTTTCTCCTGAGTTGGCAAACAATCAATAACAGGTCAAAACACAGGTTTTAATGTCTACACTAGCGAAATGCTTGCTCAGGATCAACACCGCTAGGCATCTTACTGCACAGTTGTAAAGTTAGAGTAAGAATAATTTGTAACTGAAGTCGTCCTGTAAAGAAGGATTATTTAGTAGATGAGTCTTTGTGTTCGGTGTGATGACATTTTTTTAAGTCACCGAAGCACTTTATAATTCACTTGTGGGAGATTTATTGATGTAAATTATGTCTTACAACAAAAGGTGTGATTACTGAAAACCAATTAAATTATCATGTGACTTGATGGGTGCTTCTGGATGAGTGAATACACTTATTTCCGAATATGAATGGACACGTTTCCAGGTCAACATTATTTCTGTCATGCTTTAGGTGTGCTGTCTGTTCCTGTTCATCGCCATGGGCATCTTCACTTTCTCTGCTCTGATGCACTCTGTGGAGGTGGACCAGCCTGGGACACCATTCAGCAGCATACCAGATGCCTGGTGGTGGGCTGCAGTGAGTGTAAACTTCATTAACAGTTCTGGTTCTGGATTTTTCTTTCATCACACTGCATTAGTATTTGGGCTCTAGGGGTTTTTTGTGTGTTTTCTAGCATTTTTTTGTAAATTATTTATTCAAATTGTGTACAGTTTGTTAATATTTTCCTTTTACACCTTTTTTCTTGACATCACATTAATCTAGAAAGTCAAGCCATTGTGCGACTTGTACCAGACTACATAACCACATGATGCCAGGTTACACCTGAATTGCCGTTATTATTAATAGAACAGGCGACGGTGCACAACACTGAGAGGATTCAATCAGATCTTATAGCTGCTACTTAGATTCTTCAGGATCAATTAACTGTTATAGCTTCCTAAGTTGTTCCCCTTGACTGTGAACCCGGACATAGAGTCAGAATGGAGGAGGGGTGTCAGCATGATCAAGCAGTGTGGTGCATTTCAGCTGTCAAGGATTAGACCGACTAGGATTTATGCTGCCTGCCAAGTCAGACCAAGAGTGCACAGTGCAAGGTCATGTTCTCTGCTGTATTTGCAGCTCTACCAGGAAATGCATCCACGACAAGATGGTAGAGAAAAAAATGTTTTTGTGTGTTTAAAAGTTATCAAACTTTTCAGAACCAGTATCAGGTTTGCCGGCGGTGGCTGTCTAGGTCTTTGAGGATGGTGCTCCACTCTACTGCCTTTTGATAGTTTTGCACCGATGATAATAAAATGTCAGTTCACTCTAGAGGTGACGGTTGGCATTTTGTTTTACATGTTGGATAGGACCATGCTAACTGGTATTGCCATGTTTAAAGTCTTTATGCTAGGCTAAGCTAACTGACTGTTTGCTCCATCTTCATCCGCAATAAACAGGACAGTGGTATTGATCCTTTCATTTAACTGTCAACAAGAAAACGGTAGCATTTGTTTCTCAAAATGTCAAATTATCCCTAATTATTGGCAAAAGTGGTAATGGAGTGGTGTAGAACTGATTTTTGATGGTAAATTATGGTCAGTCATAAGATAAAAAAGATCTATTTCCACTGAAATGTGTTATGTAGTTTAGCATAATATAGGATAAGAGACTCAAATTTGACTTTGCGTCTGTTTTTAATATACTAGAGTACTTGTATATCATGAGTCTGCTTCTCTGTTGCCTTGCACTCTCATTTAGGGACATTTGCTTTTTTTTTTTTTTATCTGGGAGCAGCTGTTAACTTCTATGTGTCTAATCCTCTCTAATACAGTGTAATGCGTCTTGTTTGTGGACCGTCATGCAGTGATTGCATTCGAGAGTCAGAAAGTGTTGCAGTGCGTTCCTCAAGGTTTATTTCATCCCGTTCATTCTTAGTGCAAAGAATATTTCAATTATCGGACTCTCGGGAAGCCACGTGCCAAAGGGCATGTAGGTGCAGGGTGAGAGACAACGTCCCTGTGCGGAACAAAATAGGGGAAATCCAGATATTTCACTTTCTCGCTGCATTTTTTAAGATGTGGATTTTTTAGTCTCATTCTCAACTCGGCAAATACTGCTGGTTTGGGCTTCCAGACGCCGCGACAGTGTCAAGTTGGCTATTAAAGGTGCAGTATGAATTGAGAGAGTCTGGAATGAGACTCAAAATAACTGTCTTACAAACAGGAGCTTTATAGAGTAACGCATAGTGCGAATCACGCAAACCCGCTCACTTATTCTTTCCATCCTACAGGTGAGCATCTCTACTGTGGGCTACGGCGATGTCGTCCCCATCTCCTATCTCGGCCGCTGTGTGGCATTTGGCTGCATCTCCTTTGGCATCATCCTCAACGGCATGCCCATCTCCATCCTGTTCAACAAGTTTTCCGACTACTACGCCAAACTGAAGGAGCAAGAATACAGTGTGACAAACACGGAGCGCACCTTCCAGCTCAGGAAACGTCTGAGGA
Source organism: Acanthopagrus latus (assembly GCF_904848185.1). Lineage (NCBI taxonomy): Eukaryota > Metazoa > Chordata > Actinopteri > Spariformes > Sparidae > Acanthopagrus > Acanthopagrus latus. Next base: position 10,153,227 of record NC_051059.1, on the reverse strand, counting down.
ACAAGTTCCACAGCTGCTACGAGGCCCAGCCGGAGGACTCCGATGATGAGATACATTACAGGCCCAGCGTGAGGCAAACCATCCACGAGGGCGAGGAGTGAGCCGAGCTGCCAACTTGCGACCCCGGTAACCCTAAATGGCCTTATCGCCCACGGGCCTAGACCGTGAAAGACCCCATCTGCCTCCAACTCTGAGCCTATGTGATTTAAGATAAACAATCTGAGGGGAGAAGATGGAGGCAGCAGCAAGTTGAGATAAGATTTAAGCCTCAGCTTTACAGTAGGTGCTGTTTGCACGCTATGGCTGATGACTCCTCAGGCATCCTCTCAATGGATGAGATGCTCCCACGAGACAGCTCATTATCTGTTTCTAAGAATAGCAGCTGCAGGCTAATTCTGATTAAACTGAAGAAGATGTTTGACATGAGGAGGTCAAGTATCACATTATTAATGGGACGGTGTTACTCTTTAATCACTTAAAGGGAGCTCGCGAGGAACTGTTTTCGTTGGAAGTGCTATTAAGGAAGACTTCTGGATAACAACATTGTGGTGTAGTTGCTCATATTCCACACAAAAGACAGTTAAACTTCAATTTCAGTCACGTGTTGAACTTGTGACTCATACTGACTGGTCTCAAGATCAAGATGAACCGTTGTCGTCACATTCTAGTATGTTTAGGAAACACAAGCAACATGTTCCAACGTATTTCAATGCACAAGTGATGAAAACCTCTCAGAGCAAAACTCTTCCATGTGCCATGCTTCATGTGTCAGTAAAGTGGTTCTCTTGTCTGCAGCTCACTCAACGTGCATTCGACTGCACCTAAGCGGGAGATGAGGCGCAGCGGGGAGGGTGTGTCACAAGCGATCAAGAGCATGAGTGTAATTTTGTTGTCAAGGATTACCAGGATTTGCTCTTGCGCCGGCTGCTTGGTCAGACAAGGGCAAAAGTCAATCATGTTCTGGGCTATTTTGGTGGCGGAGCAGATCTGATCAGGTGCCGTTTAAGTTCTTGGAAAAAGTTTATTTCCTCATATACTGCACAACACTAGGTAAATTGAGATACATCGTTTTTCATGCTCACCTGTTACTCATGGGCAATGGGGCTTATAATAGTCATCCAACATCTCTTTGGCATGATCCCTGCAGGGAGCGAGAGCTGACCTCTAGGTGTCAGAATCAGGACTGACTGTTCTTGTATGTGCTGCTGTGCTGTGTTCAGCTTCTTATGATAATTCAGTTAAAGCAGTTCCTGTTCTGGGCAACAACTCTCCAAACAGAGAAAGAGCTAAACTGGGTAACTGCATGATCTCCTCCCGAGCAACTTTAAAGGGTGGAGTAGCGGCCTCTCACTCAGGACTGTCCTGTTCAGTGAGCTGGTTTAAAACAAACAGGAGCATTTTAAAGGAGTGTTAAAGTAAGATATTAATGCACTGATGATGTGTTGTGCCTCTAGTCAGGAAAAACCTCAGATTTACAGAAACAGATCCCCATGATGTATTAGACCTCTGCTACACCTGTACGAAACATAACTAATGACAGCGTTGTATTTCCTTCCTGGTTTTTGTTTGGCTTTTCAACAAGTCCACAAATACCTACAGAAGTGTGTGAACATGTGTAACTGCGAATGTGACAAAAAAAAAAAAAAACTAGCATTGTTGAAAAAATGCAAAGAACTGACACTTCATGAGATGTATTTTATTTTACAGTCATAGTTACTTCATAAGACTGTATACCCCTTAATGGCTGTAAAAAATGAGCTTTGCCATGTACAAATACTGTAAAACGTGTAAATACTTTTTCTTTCTTGTGCATAAAATGAAAAATGTAAAACAAGCAGACAGGAGATAATGTAAAACATATGAAACACACACTTGAAAAGTGAAAAAAGGAGATTTCTTGCTTTGTTGAAAAAGAAAATCAATTTTTTCCTGACATTCTTGTCTACTCAGTCGCTTTTCCTTTAAATACAAACTTGATGTCTGTGTCTATTAACAGACAGGTTTCTTTTCTCATTGGCCTGAGGGACGGTGCTGCCAGTCTAATAGCATTACAGGATAAGGTAATGGGAGAGATGCCAGTTCTTAAATAGTGCCGTCAGCATCGGTTAAAACTCTCAAGTGACCTAGCCTGGACCGAATGGCCCGGGGTAGACGCAGTGTAGAGGGACATCAGGGACAGATCAGTCAGATGGACAGACAGACGGGCCGACAGATCCCTCAGACCTGAACTAAACTGTATGCACAGGCCGTTTGAATACCTGCAGTATTCACTACAGTTGGTTGAAGGTTACACACACTCATTGTTTCTCATCCACTAGAATTAATGTAAATGCCGTACAGTGTGTTTTCATTTTTTGCTTTGAGTCTGTCAGTTTGCACGTAACATGTCAGAGAGAAGACAGTGCTGGTTATTTTAGTATTAACTGCAACAAGGGGAGGATCAATCAAGATCAATGGGTCAAACAAATAGGACTATCTCCCAGGAGACCAGTGCTCATGTCCGATGTGAAAACAAAAGTCAACATTATCTTCTTTTAACATAAGATAACTTATGTAATGTATTTAATTTAGGTAACATTGCTGAAACTGAAACTTCAAACAGTTTCCTTTTTATAACAGAAAGGTATGACTACTTTCAGATTGTTAATTAATGCGGCCCTGAAGTGCCAAGCTAAACAGAGTTAAAAGGAAAAAAGAAAGCAACAGCAAAAAATTACATATCAGAGACCACAACCGGACAGGCAACACTGAGGCAGAACACATTTCTCTGGAGTCCATTATGAAGTCAGTGGTACGATACCCGACGTAAAAGGAAACTTCAACCTTTTTGAATTAATCTATGAATGCAAAGGCACGTGTGGGAATTTAGTTGTTTTTTATGGAATTAGATTTTGGGTGTGATCTGATTCCCTGCATCACAAAAAGAGATAAAGGAAGTCGTCTGCTTCTTGTCTTTGACTCAGTATGAAGAAAAGACAAAACAACTCTGGCGAGTTTAACTTATGTAATGTCTGTATTACGAGACTGGAAATGGGCAATGACCAGCATCAATTTGAGCATCTTCTGCCAGGGGTAAAAGAATACAACCCATGTTTGTAATTTCATATCCTGCTCTGAGATGAAAATTTGCTGCACATCAGCTGAGAGCAATAAACTAATACTAGGATATTTTCATTAGAGGTTAAAATGCCAAGCATCGCCGGGAGTACACTGAAGACGCTGACGTGCCACCTTCCATTTTGTTTCCTTCGGCGCAGGAATTATGAAACAGTTGTCTCTGGGGTGATGCAGGCTGAGCTCGGCCCGCGGTGACCATGTGTTTGAATAGGCGCGTCAGTATCCTTGACACTGTTTTGCCAGTCGCAGTCTGTTCCCAGGAGCTTCCATCCCTCAAAATGTGTCAAGATAAGGTGTGAGTGCAAACCTGTGTTCAAGGAAATCAGTTCAGTGTAATCACACAAATTATGATGCTTTGACATTTTCCAAACAAACATACGCATTTGTTGACCTGGTTAGTTCTAAAGAGCTGTGTGATGTTTTGTCTTAAAGGTGCAGTACGTAATGATTTTAGTTGAAAACTTGCAAACTAGCAACAAGCCACTAGAATTACCAATATCTGTGACAATAAATTAGGACATCTGTGGGCATTTTGTTGTGGAGACATTGACAGCAGCAAGTTTGCTAACCAGTTAGCCCTGGCCTGTCTCGATCCAATGCTCCTGTTTTAGCACTAACACCTCCCCGGTGCCCAGACTGCTAGCTGCACTGCTAACTGAGCTAGCTAACGGCAGCTACGGTTAGCAACAGGTAACGATTACTCTCATGACATGCTTCTCCCTGTTTGTTTTTAATCTGAATTTGTTGGATGGCCAGCGCTTACATACTTGCACCTTTTAACGGCCAAAACAGTCTGCTAAGTTTCTCGCCTCTCATGTTCTAAAGGCCGAGCTGCAGGTGGCTGTGAGACCAGGCTTTTTATCTTAACGAGAGTTTTAAGCCTTCACTCCAGTGACGAGCTCGAGATCAGGACATGCTTGTCCTTCACCAAGGCTGAGCACATCTTTTTTGAAAATCTGCGGCCTTAGCGTTTTTTTTAGGCAGCCACACGGTGACTATATAAGCTTCCTCAGGTTCCCCTCGTAAGTCGCATCCCAGACCTCGCCCTTCTTTCTCCACTGACCGACCCAGGAGCAGTAACACATCATACAATGTCTGCTGCCAAGTGCTTGCTGTCTCTGGTGGTGCTGCTGGTGGCTGCAGTGTGCGCAGCTCATGGCCAGGAGAGGATAAAGATGTGTGGGAGAGAGCTGATACGTCTGGCCGTCTCGTCCTGTGGCAGCTCTCGGCTGAGGAGAAGCATCCCGGACGTAGCACTGAGGCAGGATCAGAACTCTTTTCACTGTAAGTACATCACGTCATGCAGAGCGAGAGCCCTGATGTGGTATATAAAATCCTTTATACTCACCATCTAATTCTTCCCTTTGGAGTTTCTCAAGAAGTTCAGGTGCAAACTTCTCTGTTATCTTTCCACCCCCTCTGCACAGGGGACCTGGACGCCTCCACAGAGGAGCAGCAGGCGACGGAGGACGTCCACGCTGCTCCAGAATCCGATGGGGAGAGGGTGCTCTTCTCTCTTGCTCCTCACTGGCACCCCGTGTCCTCTCGGATTAGACGAACGGCTGGGAAAATATCTGATATCTGCTGCGAGAGAGGGTGCAGCATGAAAGAGCTGATCCAGTTTTGCTAGACGTCTGGAATGCAATCAAATATTGTCTTAAAAAGTTGTTGCCTTATTGTTGAGAGGAATGGTTACGCTTTATTTCCAATGATGTAGCACTCAGGCAAACATCAGTAATTGTAGACACACTCAAATGGATTATGTGATTTACAATGCCATACTCTAGGACAAAAGATAAAATCACTATGTACACAAGTCTTATTTTGTATTTATATGATTCACTCTGCAATATTTTTTTAGAAAACATTTCCGTCCCTGCTCTGTAATAAAGCTTTTGATGATTATTCAAGAGGGTTTACTTGGCAGAAATTCATTGTGTTCAATGCAAGGTCACAATATTGCAGCAGGATTTCTTTAGGATAACTGCATCAATTGGATACTCTCGCCATTTCGTATCAGACATTTAAAAAAGAAATGGAAGAAGCCGACATCCTGATCTTTTAGTCTCCAGTCTGGGTCAAGTTCTGGATCAAGTGGAGGGGGAAACTCCACTGGTTGCAAAAATTAGTCCAATTGTATGTAAGCTTATGGGGAAAATGACTCTACTTCCCCCATTGATATTTTACTTTAGAAAGCAGTTTCTCAATGAGTTTCTGGTCTTGAGTGATCGACAAGTTGCTTTCACAGTGTAACTGCAAGGCTCCAGCCTCTCATCCAAATATGGTCAACTCAGGCTCAAAAAACTTTAATGACAAACTCAAGAATTCACAAGGTAGGTAGGCCCAGACCAATGGGTGACATCACAGTGGTGTTAATATTTGGGTTATTCTCTCTTGAGCAGAGGAGCCCAGACTTCTTCCCCATGAGGGCCCACGGGCCAAAAACAAACCTGTATCATATTGTTAAGATGCAAAATGGTACTTGCATCCCAAGTTACCTTAACTGACTAATTTACTGCGCAAACTCTGCCCACCATGCTCAGATCATGAAAGATCATTAATAATCCAACACATTTAAAGAACAAGATGGGGCTGCATAAACACTATAAACTTTCTACATTTTTTTGTAATTTATTATTTTTTTTTCCAAGAAACATCTGGTGGGCCAAATTGAAACTTTTAAACTTATGGCAGGACAACTTGTGATGATGATGACAGTGCACTTCCAGTACCATCTCAGCTGTAATCATTCTGAATATAATACGCATGTGTTTACTGGAACTCATCTCTCATTAGATCATTTGACAGTTTAGTGTCAGATGAGGCAACACTGGTGGTCGTATTGTTAATTCAAATTATTAAACCTGCAGAGAAATTACCCACGAAACTGCAAATGGCTCAATTAAACTAGACTCCACTTTCAGATGTGGAGACACATGCACACACACACACAGTAAGTCATCAGTAATAAGACCCACTCCTGAGTAATGTGACTCTGTGAGTGCAGTTTACAACACTGGTGCTCTCTCTGATAGTGTTAAATCGGATTGAGGCCATTGGGCGAGCCATTCAGCTCCGCAATAACAGAAATAATCTCTGTAACCCGGCCAGTTTCTCACACTGTGTATAATTGTCTCAATGGATAATCAAATGCGGTGCTGATTATCTGCCACTCTATACTGCAGCCTTCACTAAACGACTCCTAATAGCAAATGAAATCAGCCTACAGTGACTGATTGGTTAATTGGTTTTATTTGGGGAGGGATGGATTGTGTTGTAAGTACAATTAGTTTTTGTGTAATTGGTTTTATTTGCCGCCTGATTAGAAAAAAAAGATGAGGATGAATGAATCTGAAGTTTGGATCAAGTGGTAATCAGATTTGTTTTAAGAGATGACAACGACGTGATGATGTTTTGCAAACTGATTCTAGCAATGGAGCTGATTTTACAGAAATACAGCTTTTTAAACAATAAACCAATTTCTAAGTGTCCTGGAGCCTGTTGTAATGGTGCAGTCTGTATGAGGCAACAAGTAAGACACTTTGTTAAGAAGTAAAGAGCTGAGTAGTGTGACACCTGAGGACATTTAAACTGCCACATATGATTTTATTTAGTTTTTTGTTTAAACAACAGCAGCCTAAACCAAAATTGATCTATTTTACAGGTCTGGAATTCCCCAGGAAATTTCCTGGAAGGGACTCTCTGATTGGGTTGCATGGTGTCTACTTCCAGTTAGCATTTATCAATTGTCTACAGACAAGAATATGATTCAGCATATAAGGAAAATAAAGTTTTCAATAACCACAGAATAATTTTTGTGTTGTGTTTAAAATCGAGGTAACACTTCATTTCACAGGTCCACAAAAATCATGTTAAGTAAGCAGTAATTACCATGAAACAGATTCAAAATCTCTTTGACCCCAACATGATTTATCTGCTATTTTACAATAAGCAGCTCACAAAGAGCAGGTAAGTTTTTCATGTCTATCTAACTTCCGCATGTCAGGGAATTGAACATTTTTTAATCTGTGATATTTTTACCAATTTCGATCACTTTGGGCAGATCAGTCCAAACTTTAGACAATTTTGACAAAACGTGATATTTTTCTAATAGTTTTTATTTTTATAGCCACTATAAATTGCTTATCAATGACAAATACAACTTCATGAAGAATCAAGTATTTTAAGACTAGAATACATAAGCAAATAAAATAATGAAACTCATGAAAAAAGTTGGAGGTTTTCTGGAAATATATAAAAGAATTTATCAGCTACTGTTTAACTCCTTTGATGGAAAAGAGCAGAATGCTATTATTATTATGACACTGGGGCAGTTTTCACACAATTTTGAGATATATATTGTGGTAATCAGGGAATAATCTAATAGAAATTTCAAATATGTTGCTTAGTAATGACCACCTATTGATCAAGAAAAAGGAGACACCTGTTGAGGTGTTAAAGGTGCATTCTGTAGTTGAAATTCTTGCAGAAATAATAATCAGAAGAGAAAAGTTTTTTTAAAAATTTTTATTCCACACTAAACAAACAAACTATCTTTGTTTTCACGATTGACTAAACAAACTGACCTTAAAGGACAACACAATTTCATACTGTATTACTTTGTTTACATGTGTTTCGGACCCTGCCACCTTACTAGCTTCAAACAGTGTTCCGGGGACCTTATTTTCCTCTGAGAACGGCTTGTTTGTTCAGTTATGGGCGAATAAAGATGGCTGAATTTGCATTATTACCTCATTAATATTGTATGTATTACATTTCTTAATTTGAATTTCTTCTCCAGAGCTACATGGAGCCCCTTTAACGAAAATTCTTCTAGAAATCAACAACTCTGTATAAAATCAAAACATTTCGCCACACAGTTAGACACAATTTAATTAAATCTATCCACATGAGACACATGCATGCACTTCTGAACAGGAGCCGCATGCAGCAGAGAGCAGCAAGTGATTTAACAAAGCGATCAGATGCAGTACCTCGTCTCAACCAGCAGAGAGTGACAGATATCTGTTTTCAAACGTACTCTTCCTCACCGCTCTTCTCCATCTGACAGGAGCACTCACACATCACAGACACTGGTGATGAACTGGTTCATGCTGCTGACTCAGGGGTGTTACTTTTGAATTTCAGTGTTACTGTATCAGGTTCAGTCATTGCTCCCCCTCCCTGATGATCAGTCTCTCAAAGCTCATTACTGCAAAACGCTCAATCACCTGAAGTGATGCTTTATCCCCTTGTGACAAGAGGAGAAATGCGATCAGAGGACACTTGTAGGCCTCAGCCCATCATTAGCCAGCACCAATATGAGATGACAAACACGCGGCTGCATGGGGCCTCTTTAATGGGCTCCACTTCGGGCCTGTTTTGTCGACTGAAAAGCTGCTGAACCCGATATGGAAAATAAAATCAGAGCCTCTCTTTCCGTCTCTTTGAGTCGAGTTTTTAGTGAGCAGGAAAACAGCAGGACAGGATAGCACCTTCGCTAAGTGCCAGGAGAGCAGCCTCACCGCTCACACACACACACACACACACACACACACACACACACACACACACACACACACACACACACACACACACGCACACACACATGCCAGGCAGCAGCAGAGTGTGTGTGGTGGACTGGTGGGTGTCAATTTGCATGTAAATGAAATGGCTCTCAGTGGTCTTGTTTCCCACAGTAAACGTGTCAGGGCTAAAGATGCTATATTTGTGTTTTATTTCTAACCAGCAGCACATGTGGGTGTGGGAGAAGAAGCAAAGACAATGACTGACGTTTCCGTTTTTGTGTGTTCATTATTATTAGTGCTGCAGGCATCCCTCTACGCAGATGTTGTGTCAAACGAGTCCTCAGGAACAGCGTCTTTGTCTTGTCTTGTACACAGTTTCCCATCTTTAATGAGACTTCAAACTCAAAAACTTGGAGGTACACACTATATAACTTTAGATTTGATCTACTCCAAACAACATACTGTATGTCATGGTTCCCAAAATAACACGACTGTTGGAGCACTGTTACCATCTGACTTCCTCCTTTGCTAGTGCAATAATCAATGCGGCCACAAGAGGTCACCACTGAACAAGAAATATAAGTATGGGTTGTGATGGGCTGTTTACCTCCTAACCCTTTGGATGTGGCAACTCTATAATGTGTGGTTGTCTGAATGTATAGTATGTCAGTTACGCTTTAACTTTCATCAAACTTCTGCATGACTTTCTACACACTGTTGTCTCCTTTGGTTATCAGAGGATGGGGGATATGTTTTGTTGAAGCTCGCTTAGTCTGACATTTAGGACATACTGGCATTTCACATCATGGGACTCAAAATGTGTGTTTGTTTGCAGACTTGAGGGTCATTTGAGTTGGCAATAATGTAAATTTACAATATATTTTTTTATCCATCAAACTTGGATTTAACTATGTTGAATTTAGCGGTTAGCACATGTGTCATTGTACAGTTTTCAGTTAAGTGGATGCCAGTTAGGTTTAGCAAATTATCTCAAACTGTGATATTTACATTTTTTAGTCCCAACGATTTTGGAACTGGGATTCTATTAGATATTTAAAGATGAGGACAACATGCCTCTTGCTTCATCTTCGCTAGCAAGCTCTTAATCAGGACTACCCCAACACACCCCTGACTTCATGTCTTGCAAAGCGGCCCTGAAAATCGTCCTCGTGCAGCTGGGTTACCTCCGCACCTGCACCATCCACCATCCGCCATCCACCATCCACCGTCTCCAACTGTGATGTGAGGGGTCTGTCTGCCTCTCTGCTTGAGAACAGTTATACGGCCTGACCGGCAGTGACAGCTTCAGGAGCATCGTGTGATTAGACGCTGCTCTCGGGGGACGAGGATGAGGAAGACGGAGCCTCCAAAGGAGCCTTCTTGTTGTCTCTGGATGCGCTCTGATCTCCACTCATGGCGTCTCACTATCTTTAGCATTGTTACTATTAGATACTGCAAATTAACATTTTATTTCTGTTTGTTTTGCCAGGGACACTGTAGTGTAGTAGCACACCTACATGGTTTTATCACTTCATAAAATGCAGCTTCATAACTCAGCATCATACATCTCCATATTCAGCCCAGTTTTTGCAGATGATGCAGCCTTTTTAATAACCGTGCTGGGATAGAAAACACTTTCAAGACATATTCATTATCATAAATACACAGTATATTATCTCATAAATTACAGGCTGCCAGGGAAACCTTCATTTTATGTAGACTCAGGAATATAATTAATGGGACAAAGCTCCATTAGAGCCGTGTCAGAAACCCTGCACTCGGTTTTCCGGGAGTTCATAAAAACGACTTACAGTGTTCCCCTCCCAGAGGAAGGATGCTTTGTTTCAGAATAGAGGCGATGATTGAAATAGAGGTCAACTATATGACCAATAAAATACTTTTTTGGAGGTCTGCTTTAATATTATGCAAATGGCGCTCTAATAGGCCGCGAGTATATAGTGTCCGTTTCTACAACTCAGAGTCGACAGATTTCCACAGCCAGCAGCCTCCGAACCAAAGCCAATTATTACCTCAACTCCTTTAATTACTTCCTCGCCATATACAGTCCTCCATATGCATGTCATTATATCCGCTTAATCTGTGAAGTGAAAGAATGGAAGCACATGCAGCAAACACCACACACACACACACACACACACACACACACACACACACACACACACACACACACACACACACACACACACACACTCACATACACACACATGCAAAGACATTAACTACCACTTCGTCACAACCTTGGGGCCACTGAGAGGTGGTGAAGCTGAACTAATAGAGCTGAGCTGGTAGAGGGCAGTGTGGCAGCGGCAAGCGTGAAAGCGACTGCAGGCGTGTTTTTTCCGCAGCTGCAGAGCTGAATGAATGCCACAGATAATGTGGTGCTCTGGCAACGCATGCTGAATAACTGACAATGTGCTGTTTGTTTTGCATTAAACCCAGAATCACAGCAAGTCATTTAAACTTAAACATTTTCCATGGCGTTACAGTGCCCTGTCTTCTTATTTCCTCTTTTTTATTTTCATTGCTAATAAGCAAGGAATTTATTTTCACGTTTTTAGTTGCTTACTTACACACTTAAATGACACAACTTTCCTCACTTGAGTGATGCACGCATGTCACTTATGAAACTAAACAAAGATCTTTTCCTGAACCTAACTAAGGTGTTTTGTACTGAGTACTTTTGGAGTCTAAACCTAACCAAGTATGTTTAGTGCCTAAACTTAACCAAACCACAACCATTTGACAATGTTATTAAAAGTCCTAAAGTCATAGTATGTCATAATATTTTACCTGCAAGCTTTATTTGAAAAGTCTCACAGTACACTCATACAACTTATTAATGTTAACTTGACTGCAGAGTAACTCACGTGCAAAACAAATACTAGAGGGGTGGGTAGAGCCACTTAGTTTGAAGCTTAAAACCACTCACCAAGCCGTCGTATATGACGAGATAGGACTGAGAACGTGTTACGAGTTACTGCAAGTTGAACTCATGCAGATCGGCTCTGAGTCAGAAGCAGAAAGTCACGGATGTGTTGTGAAGTTGAGGCTAATATCAGTGTTTCAGATGTGGAAAGTCTAATTTTCGTGTGCACTTGCGATAAATGTGGACATCACACATTAAGAATCAGGTTTGATTTCTGTGTTTTGTTCATGTGGAAAATAATGTCGAAAAACTGATCTTCACATGAGAAGGAGGCACGTCTCATGTGTAACATCTCCGTAAAGTTAAGCACGAGGCCATGCAGGAGGAAGAACAACCTCATCTGATTGCAGCAGACCGCGTGAACACTCACACACACAGGACGGAAAATTAAGCTTCAAGTGTTGTGAAGAAAGGGGGATTTGATAACAATGGAAAATGCATGTTTGTTGGTGTGTGTCAAAGTGTGTGAGTGACTGACAGAGTAAGGAGAGAGCAGAAAGACGAGACAGGAAGAGGGAGACAGAGACGGAGACAGCGGTGGGCAGGCCCAGAAAAACGATTACTCCAGCTGCTCTATCGCAGCTGCTCCCAATTGCTCCATTGCACCCTCTTTTTCTCCGTCCACCACTCCCTCCATCCCATCCTTCCATACGCTCATGTGTGACTGGACTGTTTGTAGCTGATGTAATGTTGACAAAATACTCCAGAGTGAGGGAGCCAGCGTGGCACCCTGTTTCAATGATGTACAACGGAAAGACGTTGTTGGAGGATGACGACGGCGTTAGCACATTAATATTGGCTCACTGTCTATAACTTTCCATTTGATCTATTACATAATTAAAATACATATTCATTATACTGACATATTGACATTCTGTGAAGTATATCAGACACAGATATTTTTAAAATGCTCACTCCTCAATCCTTTCACGCTAAGTGAAATAAAAGACATTCACAAAAGTGTTTGAAGTTTAAACACAAACACACACACACACACACACACACACACACACACACACACACACACACACACACACACACACACACACACACTGCATCGCCGCCGGCCTGCCTCCCTCGATATTCCTGTCACTGTTGTCAGCCCAGTCCATCTCGGTGGGGAAACTGCTGTTAAAACATGGGCAGTCCACTCAATACACTTCAGCTAATCAAAGCTAAGCTGCTTGTGTAACTTCCAGTTCTCCACCCCATCAGGGTGTGTGATGAAGACAGAATGAGAGTGCCTGGCTTTTACTGGATGTGTGTGTGCGTGTCTGTGCGCGTGTGTTTGAGTCTTATTGTGCATGTTTTTGTGTGGCACACTTCGCTTGCTTCTCTCCTTCTCCGTGTGTGTGTGTGTGTGTGAGAGAGAGAGAGAGCACGCGTGTGTGTGTGTGTGACTCAGCAGGATACCTAAGCCCAGAGGAGCAGAACGACAGCAGGTACAGTATCTTAGTACAGTGCAGCAGCTTTTTAAGAAATTGAAACACTGTCTCTCTGTTACTTCCAGTAAGTGGGCCCATTAACAAATACAGAGGCTTAATGGTTCAGGGTTCGGCCCCCTCTGTGGTAAATGTGCCATTACAGAGGGTTCACCATAACCTGGCAGGTGTGTAAGAGACAGAAAGGGTGGAGACGGAAGTTCGCTGTCTCACCCATCTACATCCATTTTTAATAGTAACCCTTTAGTCTCATGTAGGACAAAGCTGATATAGAATGCTATATGATGGCGTTTGCTTATCATCACTCAGCTTTGCTCTCCTTGTTTCAGCTCTTTGTGTTTACCCTTCTGTATGAGGTAAACTGAGAACAAGGCAACCTGCTAACCACAGGTAAGTCCATACGTACGTGTCATAGGCCACGTGACATATCAATATTTGTAATGTCATATCACGTTCACATCACATGTTTATCACCAGTGACGACAGCTCGAGTCATTTGTAAGTGAGAAACCACGCGATATTTTTGATGAGGGCCAGATTTGTAAGCTTGACAACACTGTTTCTTTTTTTTTTTCAAAGCAACCTTGGGACAATTTCCAGTATGTTCTGACTCAGCCTTCCAGGCTATGAATTGGTTTGTATTTGGGTAAGAAAAAAAAGAAAAACTCCTACTTAAGACTTGTGTCGGACCTTCTGTTTGTTTCTTACTGCAAAGATCTTTGTCTTCAGTTTTAGTCATTGACCATGTGATGTTTTTGCATTGCGAGTGTTGCTGCCATGACTATTTGCCTCCATTTTACGTGTTTGTGATACTTGTGTGACACGGGTGGTAAATCTGTGCTTTTATGATTTATTATAAATTGATAAATAGGTAACGCCGCATCAGTGAGTAAGAAAATCCTGAATAATCTCTGTTGTTTATGTTTTCTCATAATCTCCTGCAGCTCCGTCGACACGATGACCTCTCCTGGGTTCCACCACCTACAACCACCCTCGAGCAGGGCAGAATCCCCCCCCCATCCGCCCACCTCTTACTCATTTTATCTCCTTTGCCCTTCCTACTTCCCCTCCTCTCCACCTGCCCCCATCCCTCAGCGTAGGTGGGTCTTCTCCTCTCCTCTTTCCCTCTCCATCCATCTCTCTTCCTCTCTTTTTTTTGCTCCAGCTGCCCTGCCATGCATAATTAAGTTTCCAGTGGAAGTGCACCCTCCCTCCCTCCCTCTTTCTCGCTCATCTCCATTTCTCTCCACATCGCTCTGTCTTCCTATTCTGGCTCTCTGGTGAATGAGAAAGGTAAGGCTGGCCTGGGAGCGCTGGGCATCTCTCTTTTTTCCTCGCTCTCCGTCCCTCCTGCCAGGCCTGTCTTGTTAAGTGATAATGTTAAAATGCTAAATCACACCACCACAGCCGCCACCTTCCCTCCCCCCCATCCTCCCTGCCTAATTCTGCGAAGGGTCTCTGGTTTCACTTTGCGCTGTCATCCTATCCAGTCGCACTCATCAATACGCAATGCAGGAGCTCCATCAGCCTGTGTATTTCTCTTCCAGCGTTGGACAAGGTGATGTTTGGGGCCTGACCAATGCCATGTTAATGTGCATGTTAATGAGCTTGAAGTATCAGACTTCCTTCTTTCTTTCAGTTTCATGTCTTTTTTTATTTATTCAGTGAGCAAAAAAACACTGGGTCAAATTCAGGGTCTCTCAATTTCACTCCCACATTCTTTTCACCACCATTCAGCAAACGACAGCAACACAATATTTAAGAATCTGTAAAAAAAGTCAGCAAAAAGTCAGGGATTTAGGACAGGAACGAAATTATTATATCGACATTTGAAATCCTGAGCTGCTGACACACTTGAAACTTACTGTAGGTAAGTTCCACCTCATAGACAGATAGAAACACCAATCACAGGGCTTCCTGATGACAGAAACTTCACCTGACTTCCCAAAATGATGGAGTTTTCATTTTTGGGTGAACTTTTCCTTTAAACACAGAAGTTGTGATAGTTTTTACACAGCCGTGTTGAATTACAAAAGTAAAGTGACGAGTTACTAATTAACTTAGCTGTTGAGTAATTAGTAGCCTAAAGTAATGTTATTGGATTTTAAGGAGACGTATGAATAATTGATTGCATTTCTCTTGACTAATACCAATTAGAGACACAGCACTTAAACACAGACGTTTGAGGATATCTGAATATTTGTTGTGTTCAGATTTTACTTAAACTTAATGGTCGTAAAATGCAGTCACGAGTCAGTTCTTTCAGCTTTTTCATCATCTTTAAATTGTGACTCTATCACATTTGTTCTCTGGGTCGGTCCACATCTTCATGTACCCTTTTGAAAAAACAGTGTGTGACTAGCCTGTTAGCCTGTACTGTTTTAGTACCCTTACACAGGTAGTCCATCTTATCAGCTAATGCATTTTCCAGAGGCTACTGTACCACTGACCCACTGGTGGCCCTGTCACCAGCTTTAAGGCTTTACAGGATTTAGACTGGTAATGTACCTGGCTGACTGCTCAGCCATAGCCGACATTAGGGTAGGATATCGGTGATTCATTACAAAGGCATTAAGCAGCCTCATTCAAAATGTCAGGATTATGTCAGAATATATAGCATTTAAGGCAAACACTTGACCACAGCCGACTCTGAGGCACTGCAGACAAATTGACACAGTCTTAAATGTGTCTTTGTAACATAAAATGTACTCAAACTTCACTGTTAGTTTACCTCTACTGGAGGGTGTCCAAAGAAAACCTTTCCTGGAGATCAAGTAGGTGCTTATTCATGATTATAACATGAATCTAGTAGCCATGAGCACACAGAAAGGCAGTTCCTGTGTCAGACATTTCCATCACACTAACTTGAGCCAAGCCTTGAATATAATCCAAGGCCATCTGTTGGGTAGATCCTTCGATATGCTAATTAGGTTGTGCCAATCTTTTCTATTTACAATTGAGGCCTGACGGCGTCTTTGAACAGGGGAGATCTACTATGTCACAGATGGAACTGATATGAATTTAGTTAAGAAAAAACCTGATGTAAACTGCTTCATTAAGAGGCGACTTTAGAGATGTGTGAATTTACCATCAACTAGAAAGACACTCAGTAGAGAGCATACCTTTGCCCAACAGTCCCCTTAAATTCAATCAAATGTAATACAAGATCGAATAAAACATATTTTATTTGGATCTCACTGCAATGATACCAGCAATGATTTAGATTTTTTCACCATATAGATACTTCCCTGGAAAATTTACAAAAAATAAAAATAAAAAATAAAGCCATTCTTATCTCGATCTGCACCAAAGGTAATGGGATCTAGTCTGGGTTGAGACCCATCCTCCATCCAAGTTTCATACATATCCGTCCTAGTTTTTGTGTAATCCTGGTGACAAACCAACCAACCAACAAATGGACACGGGTGAAAACAACCTCCTCGGTGGAGGGAATTACAGAGTCATTGATTGTTTTATTCTTCAGACGAAAAGTTGTTAGAATTGCAAGATGTTTAGCAGAGGGGAACATAAATCACGTATTTTGTTATTTTGAAGTAACAGAGCGCCATCAATAAACACATGTAGTAATGGGAGAAGATATGAAGTGAGGGAATAAAAGGGTAACATTCGTATACTAGTTTTTCTTTTACTTACACAACATTTTCTGTTTGATGACAACTGATGGTTAAATGGAATTTATGGAGAATATATTCTGTATTTATCATGAGACTAATATTAAAAGTACACTTTGACCAATGCCATTATTCTAGCTAGCTGCTAACTTCCTCCCTCTGCCTTTTTGGTTCCCCACTCAAACAGTGTAATCTACAGTAGGCAGATAACGAGAGACGTGAAAGTAACAATAGACGAGGCCCAAAGCTCTGCGGATGTGTCAGGTTGGGTGAAAGGTGCAATAACTTCCTTCTACTAGCACGGTGATGTTAGTTTTGGTTGTTAGCTGTTTGGGTTCAGGCATTTATAATCACCACGTGTGTGTTTACGTGAGACTTTCACTGAATTTATGTTGCTATGAATAGCTTTCACTCAGACATTGTACCTTATATCAAAGTACTGGAGTACTAACAATATACAACTTTTTATGAACAGAAACTAAAGATGCGGAGAGAAAAAAACGGACCGTCAAAGGCGCCTCAGCAAACCAGAAAATCATCTAAGCCAATGAAAGAGGAACATTGTTGAATCTGATGCAAAATGTGTTTTACTTTGAATACCGGAACAAAGTGAAGTCTCGCAGTTTTACCAAGTGTGCTACAGCTCCCAGCAGGCACAAAACAAGAGGAGTAAGCAGACACAGAACACACTATGTAACCACCAGGGTCTTCCTCCGGCGGTGTGTGGAGCAGCTTGAATAAAGATCACTCAGTGATGTCACACTTTACAGTCTTGCCTCTCACAGTAGGTAAAAAAAAAAAACCTTCTCCTGTAATTGTGACTGTGCCAGTGTTAGCGCTCTTATACAGTTCCACCTTCAGGAGTGTTTCCCCGTACGATTAGTGGCATTAAATAATAGAGCACAGGGTGAGTTTCAGCAGTTCGCAACACACTCTGGTTTACATTAAAGGTTCAGTTAGTAAAGCTGAATTCACTTTGATGACGCGCAAACGTGAAAACTTCTCGGTTAGGTTTAGGAGTAGATTGTGATTTGGGTTGACACAAGTAAAATTATGCTATTTAAAATGAGTCAACGTTGACTTTTGGTTGATGCCAGATATGAACAGTGGTTATCTTATGCTCCCGTCATAATTACTACATAAGAATAAGAATAAGCCTCTTTAAAATGAAGTATTCTTTATATATATATCTTAACCTGATCACAGCTCTAATGGTAAATGAGAGTACACAAGGGATGGTACGTTTGTGGACTGGTTTGGACCCACTATTCTCAGAGGTAGGGGAAACCTTATATCATGCGTTCGGCCCTTCTTGCATTAAACCTGGATGAAGCTGGATAACATGGGGCTCCAGTCATACATTGCTATGCAGAGCATGTCCATCATATACGATGAAACAGTCTTGTAACGTGTCGGCATCAATTACTCAAGTCCCGTTCTTTCTGATCTTGATGTAAATGAAAGTGATGGTGTAAACAAATCAAAGTTTAACCGCACCATGTTAAATAAGTGACACGGTTCATGTGGATTCTGTTTCAGCCCGTGTTTCCTCTCAGTTTAACCACTCCAACTGCTTATTCAAATCTCCAGCAAGCGCTTTAGTCAGTTTCTAAAAAAAGGACCTAGTTGACGTAATGGGAACATTGTCAAAACAAGCTCAATCTTAACACTTCTCTTAAAGGCCCGATCAGTATTTTTTTTTTTCAACATGCGTGGATAGTATGGTAACAGTAACAGATGGACAGTCTGCATTCACAGGATTTTATTTGATTTTCATTCTCGTTCATTTTGACCTGAATGCTTCTGCCCGAAAACATTTATAAATTAGATTCAGATGCGTTCTAAAGTTAGATCGTGTCTGGAAATGTATGCCAATCAATTTGAGCCCGATTAGAGGTTTTAATCTTGTCGTTATGTGATTGGTGCTGGTGTTAACCATTAGTTTACATTTGGATCGCAGACTGCAGCTTAAAGAAACGGGCGAACTGGAGGAAGATGCACTAAGCTGTCCCTGTGATAAATATATGCTGAGTAATTCCATATTCAGTTATTCATCCTCATATGCACAGCTGCATGTGTGCCCATACAGACAGCCCGTCACATGCGCGGACTGTATTTTCCAAAGCCATGCATACATATATATACAAAAATCTGTGACGCACAGCTTTTCTCCTCTCCTTGTCATTCTCACACATAACCAAAAAAATTTAAGCCCTGAAATCCTCCTCTCACAGCCACGGCTTTGGAATACAATCCATCGCAGTTCATGATGAAGAGGCAACTGCTGTAAAATCCAATTGGAGGTTTATGGAGATAGATGGAGATGAATACCTCTCTCAGTCATCCCTCTCTCTTACTCCCTGCCATACAAATGCACAAAAATGGACTATGCACACACACACACACACACACTCGCACATGGACACACTTCCTCTCACTCTTCTGAGTTACATGAAATCCACCCACAGTTAGACAGCAGCCTGCTCACAACTGCAAGGGAATCTTTCAGCAGCCAGTTTGGTCTCAGTGGGCAGCGCTTCACTGCTGAGCGTGCAGCCTCTCTTGCCTTGGTGGGGGGAGGCCTCCTCTGTCGAGGTATTATCCGCTCCCATCTAATATTCATCAGCTACTGGGAGATTCGTGACGACAAGTCAGTTTGATAGGCTAACAATGCACCGAGGTGGTCGGTGTTGTTGTGTGCGCCTGCAGGTTTGTGAGTCCACATTAACAAGGTATAATCAGCACACACATGGAGGGGCATGTGCAAGGAGGCTGGAGTGTGACACCACAATAGACTCTTTAAATTAGTTAGTTATTATCAATTTATGCATTTGTACAACATTTTGAAGACTCTCTTGAATGTGTGCGCAAATATGTGAATTCAGAGAATAATTATCCAGTATGAAGACACAATAAAAGCATCAAATTATTTTGTTTCAAGTTTATTCATGTTTACTTTAATTGACTCAGTGAAATGCAAAAGTAGTTAACTACTTCATAATGTGATACATTTATGAAACAATAATTTTCTAATAATTTACCGCCATTTGAATAACTGTTAATTGTAGTTACAGCCCGATTCAGATCCGTCAGGGCATGTGTGTGCATGTGTTCGGGAGCGTACGACATGTGGCGATGGGTCATGTAACACGTGTGCACTGTGTGTTTCAAGTGTTCTCGTACACATGGTACACACTGGGCTGTTAACGCAAAAAAACAAAACAAAACAAGACAAACACCACCACTCGACTATTTCTAAAGAGTTTATTTTCCACCCAGTCTTTGCGCAGAGTTATATCTGTTTTATTTCTTCTTGATCTTATTAATAGACGTAGTCTGGAGTTATAAAAAGACAAAGATCCTGAGATGAAATTAAACTCATCACACTAGAACATGGTGGCACCAAACTTTACTGTGTCACTGGACAAACTGTGCAGTGCGCAATGAAATGTAGTAAATAATACAAAACTGACACTGCTGGACAGGTAAAAGGCTCACCACAACACATGTCAGTGTTATCGAGATATGACACCCATTTGTACAAATGTTAATATGACAGATATCCTTTTACACAAACAAAAGGTATCAGTGGTTTGCAGAAATGGTGACCGGCAACATGTTTTTCTGGTGACTGCTCTGATGGGATGATACCTGAGGCCAGTGTTAGTTTAAATGCACAGTTTATGTACTCAGATATTAAACAGATGACTGTTGGTGGACGTGTGCATACGTGCCAAAAAAATCCAAACAGCAGCAAACCATTCAATGCTGAAGACTTGCTCACCGATTCCCACACACACAAACACACAGCTGAATCACCTCCCTTCGCCTCCCTTCTCTCCTCTTCCCCTTTCCCGCTCTTTCTTTTTGGCATCCATCACTGTCCGCGGCAATGGAGTGCGAAACAAATTTCTATCACTATACATTACAGGTTAAGAAAGGGAGCTGGGAATGTGTTATATATGCCGGGTTCGATTTTTATGTAGCGTCTACGGGCTCGTCCATCATTGCTCCGCTAGGCGCCCTCGTGCGCTGGGCCCCTGACGAGATGTTGTCTTGGCACCACTATCAATCACCCCGCGCTTGCCCGAGCCCCGTGCCCGGTGTGCAGGAGGGGGCATGTGTTGTAGCTGCGGGACTCCCTCCCCTCCCCGCTCCCTCCGCCTCTGCGCATGCCTCCATGACGGTGACGCCAGCAGTCGCAGCCATCCGTCATTTGAATGGCGCGTTGAGAGCATGTGTTTTTGTATCTGGGGCCTTCATCCCGGCGCGACCTCTGTGGGGCCCCTTTTTTCTGAGGCACCCGTGCTTTTAATAACAGGAGGCGACCAGGTAATAATTGCCCAGACGAGAGGGAAAACAAGGTTAGTTAAGGTCCCACCTGGCGCCGCTCACCCGTGCAGTGATACTCGAGGCAGAGCCATTAAGAAAACATGAGGTCACGCCTTCGTATGAAATATACGTAGACCTCAACGTGTACAGCCAGCACGGGGGAGCATCATTATGGCCGGCAGCAGATACCATCGTACAGTACTTAACGTGGAAGTGTTTGGATGGAGTGCACTGCTTTGATTTGTGGCCTCATCGTCTGATATAATTTCACCCCGGCAAGACCATAAACGAGTGCGCCTTCGCCGCTCCGACGCCTTAATATGTGCGTTCACTCTCTCTGATGACATGCAGGGTTAAACAGACACAGGATGCTGAAGCGTGTGCCTTTGCATGGCTGCTCAGGCTACCAGTAGACTAATCCTTTTTCTCCCCAAGTCAGGCGGATTATGATTTGAGGAGTACTCCTTCGCCCTTCACACTCCACGGTGAAAGTCACCAACCTATCAGAGAGCACGATGGGGTAGAAGGGGTGTTGGGGTAAAGGGCTGGTGGGTGGGAGTGAGAGCAGAGGAAGGGGGGGGGGGGGAGGGAGATGGGGAGAGGGCTTAATTAGGCCAGATCAACGCCGCTCTCCACCACCACCACCACCATCCCCAGTCCTTACACTATTCCCTTAGATCCCATCCACTTAATGTTCTGTGAAATCATATTCCGCTCCCCAGAGAAGAAGAGAGGAATCAGAACAATAAAATGACACATTTTAAAGAGAGGCGGCACCACGGGGAAATAGACTGTTAGTGACACATGGAAGACGTTGTGGGCTGATGGATAGCAAGCACATCTGTCTGGCCCATCACCAACAAACAGCACCAGGCCCAGAACACAGCACGCAGGAGGCTCCTGCATCCAGTCACTGAAACAAGTTGCCAGCTTATGTTGCTGATATAGTTCAAGTGGCCTGAAATTTAATTTAATGAGGGACATTCTTACAAAACAACGATGCGTCCACCTGCATTTATTTCTCTATTTGTGTATTTTTTTTTTTTTGTTATGACAAAACAAATTCTGCATTTGTAGAGTTTAAAAATAAACAATTTAATTGTGACAGAACTTGGCTCATCAGAATTAAAAGTATTGACAGTATATTGACATTAATATGAGACATTTGCAAATGTTACAATTTAATACATTTAAATGTGAAAGCATGAATTCCACCAGAGTGAAAACGCTGGAACGGAATCTATGAAATCTGTAAGATAGGCTAGTCACCGTTAGCAGGTTTAGCTTTCTCCACTGTGACTGGATTGACCTACGCTAATGCCTCACTTTGTTATGTGGGGTGGCTGACGGAATTATGATAAGGTCGGTTTTCCAAAACTGATATTTTTTGTTTACAGGTTGGGAAAATAAGTAAATAAATAGCAGCCGTAGAAGATTTAGCTTTAAGGCTAGCTGCAAGCTAACTTTTACTTGATGTAGCTAGCGCGCAGCTAGTTGGGTTTGTGTCTTAGCTCTGTTTTGTCAGCCTAGCTACAATCATTTACAGTATTTTCTATTTCTATGGTGCAATATTTTTTAGTGTACAGTCAAATAGACTAATAAACTAAACTTGAGTTTAGGCCACTGTGTTTTATATTTGTTGGGAGGTTTAAACTTAATGTCAAATAAATACTCAAACACAAACACATTCGACTGTCATATATAACATCATTCTTTTGGCCTGTATTTTTACAGAATCTGTCTTATCGTTGCCGGTTTGTTGTGGAGAAATGGAAAAAAAACACAAAAATCCAAGTGGTGACAGTGAATCTCCCGGGCGTCGCTCTGCTAAAAATACTCCGTGGCCTCCTGGGCTTGTTGAAAGAAATAAAATTTGAAATGTCAGAATGTCCCTTGAAGGTTAAAAACAATGCTGCTGATAGTTGATAGCTGTTCCGCCATACTTATAGATTATGAAGATTGACGTCAGCTGTGAATGGGGGCCGCATCCAGCGCCAGCCAGTTCAAGGTAAGGAGTTCAATTCTCTGGTGAACGGACCTGGTTACAAATTAAACCTGAGCCGCTTTCATTCCTTAATCAGGACTGTGTCTGTGTCAATGTTCTGTTTCCCCTCAGCTCCATTTTAAATAAAGCCACAGTTGCCTAAATTTACACCTGCAGACTGTAAACATATGGTATAAAGTAATGCTGCTTGTGGAGCTGAGCCTTTCCTCTCTACACTTTTTTTACTCTTTTTTTTTTTTTCATGGGGAGGCAAAGAGGCAGTGAAGCAGACAAGGCGGCCCGGCATGCAGCAGGCAGCGAGCGGCGGAGACGTCCAGCAAAATGGAGGTAGTCAAACAGAGAGAGGCGGACAGACAGAGAGAGGGGGGAGGCTGTCAGAGAGGGGGAAGACAGAGAGAGAGAGAGGGGAGAGACGCTGGACGAGCACACAGATACACATGGAATACAAATAATACACAGACTGGACAAACAGCTGACCAGACAGAGACAGACAGGCGGGCTGACACGCACACGGAGACTGACGGATCAGGAGACATGCAGGCAGGCAGGGCGGGAGGAGATGCAGAGTAGATGGAGGGCAGGGAGACCGGCAGGCAGCAGGGGCGGACCTGCCGCCTCTCCACACCTCGAGGACACTTTGGCAGTAAAGAGAGTGAAGCTAATCCCCCACTGTGTGCAGCCAGTTAGGGCCCCTCAAGAGAAGGGAAAAGTGGCCTCACTCCCCACCGAGGAGAGGGAGGGAGGGCGGGAGGGAGGCAGAGGCAGAGGGAGAGGGAGGCTCGGCGTTTTCCAGAAGCCTGATAGCATCTGGGTTTTTTTTCTTTTTCTTTTTTTTCATTAGGACAGAAGGCAGCATTATCACCCAGAACATCTGAATTTAGCCCCATCCACTACGCGCTCTCTCTATCGCTCCCCTCCAATCATTTCTAATGCACTCCGTCTCCCTCCCCCCGTCTCCCTCCCACGTCTCCCACTCAATCAGACAACCCTGCTTTTATCCCGTACTACCTCAGACTCCTCCATTGTTCTCAGTTTTTTCTATTCGTTTTATGCCTTTTGCTGTATTCCCTCTCCTGCTCTTTGTTCCTTCTCTTTATTCCCCTTATCGAGGAGGGGGAACAACACCATTATATGTGTTTTTTTCCGAGATCCTAAGAAAGTCGGCCCTTGATTCACGGCGGTGAGAACGTGAAAGCTCCTTCCTCCTGGATGTTCCTCTTTCCTGGAAGTTAGGGCCAACTATCTTGTAGAAGATGTAAGTACAGCAAGGTAAGACATCACCTGCCCTTGAAACCTGAAATTTAAGCTGTTGTGTAAATGATGCAGTGATGGCCAGCAGTATATACTGTGCACCATGCGGACCTTTTCATCGTTTCTCATGGAGCTCGTCATATGCAGCGAAAACAAGCCAGGAAGAAAGAAATATTTCACCCAAAAATGAAAATTCTGTCATCATCTTCTCACCATCATGCCGACTGGGAGAGTCAGGGGAAGTTTGCAATTCGCAAAATATTCCCGGAGCCTCAATGCCTCAAAACATTAGAGCGCATCCTGTCCAAAGTGGGTGCACAAGTGTGACCAGAGATCCCGAATTGATTTGAAAAGACATGATTTACACCACCGATGTTTGGACGGGCCCGTGCACCCACCTCAGACGGGGTGCATGCAAGCGCTTTTAGCTTCGCAGCAACAGTGAAGATTTCATCCTAAAAAAAGGGCGCCAGTAACATCAATTTGTGAGCTCTGGCCTTCTGGAGACTTGGATTACACCAGACGAGCTGCATGGAGTCATTTTATGCTCTTTTTCTCCGGCGCTACTTTTCTGCGATGCTCCTGAAAAGTTTTGTGCTCCATGAAAACGTCACCTTCAGACCTTCCGTCTATCGAGTTGATGATGACTGAATTTTCATTTTTGGGTGAACTTATCCTTTAAGGCAGGCGGACAACAACAAGGGAGGAGAGGAAGAAAACCTGCCTCCAGACGATGTTAAGCATTCCTCTGCCATGCCGCAGCCTCACCATAATTACTTTACTGTTATTAAACATGTTAATCAGATAAATATCTAAACATTTAAGCTGCTTCACTGAAATGTAAATGCGTAGCCATTATCTTTGCTGGGCGCAGGGATATCTTGTCCTGCGGTCACAGGTGTGTCTCTGCATTAAGCTGTAAACGCTCGGGACTATTTTTTCTTTATAATTTGTGGTTTTCTTCATCCCTCTGCGGCAGCTCGGCTGCTCCCGCCTCTCCCAGTAATTACCCCTCTGATTAAAAGCGTGAGTGAATAACACAACCAGCTGGAGGAGTCCTCTCTGATGCCTACGTGATTTCTTCTCTCTCTCTCTTTTTTTTTTTTTTTCGTCGTCATGATTCTGTTCCCGCGGTGTGGTGTGCCCGGGTCTCCTCCTCCCGCCGTGTGACCTGCGGGTGACGGGGAAACCTGCCATCCATGTGCCCGGAAAGCCTCGACGCCAACACGACAGCGCGGGCTAAAAATAGTCCGCCGGTGATAAATAATGAAACCTCTCCCCATATGCCGAGAGTCCCTCTGCTTCTCCTCCAGATTTCTGTCTGTTGTACGACTTCATTTTTAAACGGGGACACGTCGTTGCGAAGGTTTGGGGCCTTTGCGGGCAGGAATTGGAGACGCAGTCATCTTCTTATTATAGGGGTTAGAAAGTTAGACCAAAAACACGCCCGTGAATCTCGTGTGCCATAAAGGAGGAAAATCAGGTGTGTATGCGTGTGTGTGTGTGTGTGTGTGTGTGTGTGTGTTTGGCAAAAATAAATTCGGTTTTAAGGAGCTCAGACCTCAAACAAATAAATATTGTATTACCTGAGGGTTTCTCTCATTAAATGCTAACACGTCCGACATCAAACATTAAGAAGACAAAGAGCTCTGACAGGCCTGCGTTTGTCTTAATAGAATACCGCATACTCCTCCAACTAAACTGCATCATTACTCGTCAGCGTCTCATTCCCCACAATAAGACCCTGCATGATTTTTCCACCATCTTTTTTTTTTTTTTTTTTTCAAAGACCTGTGGTGTGAAAAAGAACAAAAAAAATCTGCTAAATCAAAGAAAGCAGTACCGTCCTGTGTGGAGGAAATGACACGGCGCTCCCCTCTCTCTCTGTTTCTCCTGGCTGTCTGGTCACGATTCAAAGCCCTCACAGCGGGGAGCTGTGTGTTGATGCTGCTGCAGCTCGAGTCCGCATGGGAACCCCCACCACACGACCCCCACCCTCTCTTCCTCTTCCTCCTCTTCCTCTTCTCTCTTCTCCCCATCCTCTTCATCCCTCCTCCTCCTCCTCCTCCTCCTCCTGCTGCTGCCTCTCTCTCGCTTCCCTTTCTCTCCTCCACCCACGCACGGCTCTCCACGACCGAGAGGCTAAAAATAGCACCAGGAATCCCCGCATCAATTCAGAGGGGGGAGGGAGGAGGAGGAGGGAGGAGGGGGACGTCAGCGCACACAAGGTCATAAAACCCCCCCTCCAGTGCCTTTTCCTGATTTGTCACAGCTCCCATCAGCGTTGTCTTTTATTCTGTCCGGGGGACCCACCGCACCGTGTCCGATTTTATCCCGATCGCGCTGAATTGATTTAAAAAAAAAAAAAAAAAGTCCAAATTGTATCGATCACCTCCTCCAAATCACATTAGACGCCCCCCCGTAATTCATTTCACGACACAGAGGTGGGGATGAGATGTGAGCGCCGGGGCTGGGGGAAAATAAAACAATACAAACAAAAATAAGAATAAAAGCCGGAGCACGAACAGGTGGAGGAGAGGAGGGCAAGGGAAAACACACGAGGAGAGAGGAGGCAGCTGCCGTGACAATAAGACGAGCGTGTGCTTGAGCGTGTGTTCCCCGTTATTCCACCCAGACCGCAATGACTGGGAGAGCCCCTGTTCTTAGCAGGAGACTATTGATCCTCCTGCTGTCATTTGTAATCATCGCTGATGTGTCTTCTGCAGGGAGAGAGCCTCCATCTGATGAAAGGTACGTCCCTTCCCCTTTTTCCCCTCTTTCCTCCTCTCATCCTCCCTTTTCCATCAGTTTTAGTTAAAGCAGAGGGGTGTGGAGAGATTGCATGATGAAACTGCAATTGCCGCCTCTCATGTGTGCAGCTAATAACCTTTACAGCTCACTTCATTTGCATTTTCACACCTTACAGCACCAGTGCATGACTTTTTTTTTTTCCCTTTTTCTTTTTTCTCTTCTTATCTGACACCTTGAGGAAACAGTCTGCGTTAAAGGGATATTCCCCGCATTAGACGAGGCGTGTGGAGTGTCTAAAAATGCTTTTTTGCGGCGATTGCAGACATTTAAGTGCGAGGTCTTCTTGAGACAGTTTCTACAGTCCACCCCTGCCTGCTGGTGGTGAACACTGGGGGTCAGTTGGTCATCTCCTTTGTGTTTGTTGCCGCTCTGATGATGAGACGGGCGCCGAGTCTTTGAACCTTTGCATTAGTGATGAGCTTTCTCCTCTCTTTATCTCTCATCACCATATTTTACAACCGGACAAACTGAGCCTCTCTTGTCAAACGCCCCGGTCCCAATCCGCCCACACCGGTATGCACATGTGCGCCCATGTGCACTCTGATGCGCAGGCACACACACACACACACACACACCCTGAGGCACATGTTTTGAACAAACATATATAGGCGTAATCATCTTTACACCTATAAAGGGGGAAAACACACTGTATCACACACACACACACACACACACACACACACACACACACACACTCACAGATGCAGAATGTTTATTTTTTTCCCACCCTCTCTCGTTGTCCTCCTCATCATCAGCCGCCCCATTTAACGCAGTGACATCATTGTGCTGTGTGAACAGGGGTTGATGGTCCAACGCCCGTGCCAAGGCCGCGCTGGAGATCGGGTGTTTGTTGTTGTGTGGCGAAGAGGGCGTCATGTGCCGACCGCCACCAGCAGCAGCAGCAGCAGCAGCAGCAGACAAAACCCAAGACACTTGTGTCACTGCTGCATTAACACAGCTGCAGCTTGATGAGAGGTAGGACAGAGTGTGACGTACGGCGCTCTCGAGCTCGTGAGATAACGTCTCAGCTGGCAGAAAGTGGGAGCTATCAAATGAAAAAACAGCTTTAAATCTGCTGTCCTTGTCTTCATCTCAAGACTTTAGAATAGTCTTTTTTCTCCCCCTGTTGTCTTCCCGCAGAACGTTTTCGTCAATCTTGTGGAAATAATTGCCGCTGACAATAAGATTGTCCTCTCATTGTCGTTCATAATCTCATAATTAAAAACCAGAGCAAATCTAATAATACAGTAAATTAATAGAGCTGAGCAGTGATAGCCTCTTCTTCCAGTGTGCCAAAGAGGAACCAACCATAACAAGGTAGTGGTAACTCTGTGTGTGTGTGTGGTGGGGGGGTTATGTGTGGACTAAGGTGACTAATTGCCCTCTTGTTCATCCCCTGAGATGGATGAGAAGTCTCACCCCTCCGCTCCTCTAAGCTCATGGCTGCGTGTCAGGATTACCCAGGATGCTTCTCGAGTATCCCCTTATTCCTTCAATGGGATCTCATCTCATCTCGGATGTTACACCTGGCATGCCCGTGCGTTACAGCTGCTGCCTGCACGGGCCACTTTATCATCCCCTGCACCTTGGCTTTGCTCGTGGCGGTAATAGAAAACACTTCATCACAGTTGTCCGCCTCGCGCAGGCCCGTCCACTCATTTATGGGACTTTGGGATGCTAACATGTCAGCTGATATTTAACAATGACTCTCCCCGTATCTGCCTCTTTTCCGTGAATGATGGCAAAGCTGCTTAGTCATTTGAGTAGCCGGAG
The DNA here is from genome assembly GCF_904848185.1 of Acanthopagrus latus. NCBI lineage: Eukaryota > Metazoa > Chordata > Actinopteri > Spariformes > Sparidae > Acanthopagrus > Acanthopagrus latus. The sequence continues at coordinate 10,124,389 of NC_051059.1, read as the reverse complement.
CAAATCTAACTAATGATCTCAGCTGTCAGAGATAAATCCTACCATTGGGCGCAGGGCCCTGCCACTGTTGGGGCTGGCAGCCTGTATCTCCCAGACGCACTGTCTCAAGTATGCCTTCGGTATCATCTCACACAGAGTGTCCGCAGCGCCGGGTTGAGTCACGACTCGTCTCGTATCTGAGGGATCGCGGGTTGTTCATCATGTGTGGAGCATATCAGCGTTCTTACGCAGACCAGACGCATCAGTCCGGCTGAATACGTGTCGCATTATTCACTGGTCAGAGCACTGTATCAAAGGCCCGCCGTCGCTCCCGCAGCACTAAACTCTTCACCCTCACGGCATCACTCCGGTTAGTCATAGTCGAGTGAGACGACAGCTATAGCCATGACAGGCACTGGAATTGACAGACCAATTCAAGATGGCTGCCCTACGCAAAGCGATCACATGTGGCAACTCAGGGCCAAGACGACGTATTTAACAAACCTCTACGATGCCTTTTTTGATTTCTTTTTTGTCGTTGTGTTTTCAGACCAGCTATTGGTTGCAGCTTTAAATTTAAATTGCTCTATTAAAGCCACTGTGTCACAGTTTAACACCATTTTAAGATATAAGTAAGCAAAAGTTTAGCATCGTAATGTTGAGAACTTCAAGCTCGGGTGTGTAGTGGCATCTAGAAGCGTCATTGCAGATTGCAGTCGACAGAATACCCCTCGCTGGCAAAAGGCCGTCCATAGAGCAAGTGTTTGGTTTGTCCATTCTGGGCTGCTGTAGAAACCAGCCTTGTCTCACGAAGGTGACTGTCATGATAGTTGAGTACATTTTGTGGAGATGCACGGTGTCTATCGGACCGATAAATAATGAATAACATTGATAATGAAATTGAAGCCGATGAATAGAACTGATTATACAAAGCCAAATTGCTTTATTTCTGTGCAGCATTTACACACAGTATGTGGCGGTGTGCACTTTTAAAGCTGGTTTGCCAGATGCCAGATAGAAACACAGAGAAGAAGAAGGAGAACAATGCTGTTGTGGCGTTCGTGACGTAGAGCTGCTCCACCTGTGTAGAGCCACGCAATGTAGACAAGAGCCACACATGTCATCGCTGGAGTGGGCATTGTTTTTCAAGTTCAGAGGAAATCAGCACAATTGTAACTGGCAATATATGCTTCGAGAAGTCTATGAGTTCAGCACAATAGATCTTGTTAGAGCTATGAATAACAAGTCACCCATCTCTTCCCGCTATGTGTTGGCCTCTTCCCCCTCTGGGACGCTGAACTACAGGTCATGACAGTAATTCAAAATTACAAAAATGTAAAATTATTATTGGTTGTCGGCATCGGCTGGAAAATCCATGTCGCGCATCCCTAATATTTTGTTAAAGGAGCCTGAGATGACAGGCTTTCAAATCTGCACAGGACACCCTCGATCCCATCGGGGTGAGGACAAACACTTCATCAGGACTTTGGCTTCAAACTTAAGGGACCTGGAGGAAACACATTACACAACATACAGTAAGAGGCACACAAACACCTGTAGGGGTAGTGTTCATAAATGCACACATGACTTATCTCTCAGCGTGGAGGGTTCTGCGTTCAGATAATAGGCTAATCTCTGTACCTGTGTGTGTAATTGTTTTTGGTTCACTTCAACGGTACAACACATTTTCTGTCTTTCTCTTCCTCTCAATTGAACTCTTTTGATCCATTCTATGTTGGCGCACCTGCTCTTTTTAGATATCTCTCCCTCTCGGTCCGGTTTCTCTCTTGCTGTCTCTCTCTCTCCCTCTCTCTCTCTCTCACACACACACACACACACACACACACACACACACACACACACTATCAGTTTCTCTCTCTCCATCTCTCACGCGCGCACACACACACACACACGAATACTTACACATCTCTGCTTCGCCCCGGTTGGATTTCTCTTTCTCTGTAATTACAGGCTTCTTATCTACTTCCTATGTTATGTGCCGCAGCCATTGGCCTCCTCCGTGTTTCCTCCTCTGCCATTTTAGTGTCACACATCTTCCGCTGCTTCTCCCTCCAGGAGCCAACAAGGCGGAGACACACAATATGCTTTTTAACATGGCTGGACCGGCCAAGTTTGACGGCTGCATGGGGTAAATCCAAGAGGCACTAAATTCTGGTGGCAGCTTTTGCTAGAAAGCGGGTATTTGAGGGAAATATTTTAGTGTCGTCGTGGGTGTATGAAACTGGGGGGGAGCAAGACGGGGGAAAAAAATGTGTCTGCTTTCATGGCTGCTTGGTGAAAGAGTGTTTGTGTGTGTCCAGGAGTTGTAAAGTTTGATTTAATTATTCATGTGGAAGCAGTAACATTGCTTCCCAAACTAGCAAATGAAACTCCATCTTGCCAAGGAACTCACACAGGTCACAGCGACCAATTACTTAATGAAAATGATCAGGTTTCTAATGCGGCCCTGGCCGGAGCTCGACTTCAGATTCCTGCAGTACTTCATGCGGCTATAAAACAGAGTGTACCTCAGCTTTCTTCCAGTGGTTAGGCAAAGTGTGCCACCGTTGCAGTCTTTAGCCCCATCAAAACTCCAAACGGCTGAACCAGCTTTAAGGAAAGGAGGAAAGGATTATTACTTATTAAGAATGGCTAATGTATGATGTGAAAGTTGGCTGCCTCACCATCTCCATCCACTCCTGTCTCTTTGGCTCAGCCTCAACTCCCCGCCCCCCCCTGCACTAAAGTTGTGTTGTTTATGCTCACATATTCAAATATTAACCCAAGCTTATGGATTGTGGGAGGAACACGGAATGAAAAGTCTGCCTCGATACAACACTCACATGCCGATGTGGTTTTGAGGCGAGCCTTTACGCGGACAAAGAGACGAGTGGCAGCCGCAGTTCTTGTCCCATGCAAACATGCATTCTAAAGCATGTGCTTTAAATTCAGGCATTTTCAAAATACTTTGTCAAAAACACAAGGCGAAAAAAGGGATGGATATCCACTCCACGGACGTGAACAACAGGCACAGTGGTTATGTGCTCTGCAGCAACTTATCAGGTTCATCTGTGCAGTCTAATTCAACCAACAACAGCTCCGACACACTGTAATGTTTATCTTCATGAGGTTTATAATGTTCAGTTTTTGTTGACATTGTCTGAAATGTGTACATTTAATTATACATTTATTATCTAACTCATACTCGAAGGTGGATTACGTTATATTTCGAGATTTCCTTATCTTTCCTATACATGAGGTGAGCAGAATATTAGAGAACCATTCTGAATACAACACACTGACCTGAATGTTACGACATATATTTGATTTCCTCACACTGTTTAAATGTGGCAACACTTAAGATTAACTATCATTAATAAATGATAAACCATTTATTAACCTTTTACATCATAGTTAGTTATTATAAAGTACAACTGAATAAACATTATAGTCAGTGATGGAATGTAACATTTACTGTACATTTGCTCAAGTACTCTGGAGTAACTTATACTTGAGTACTTCCATTTTCTGCTTCTTTATGATTCCACTCCTCTACATTTTGGAGGCAAATATTGTACTTTTTTAGATAATAACTTTTTAGATAGACCTCTACTCAAGGACGTTCATTTTTACCAAATTATTATTGTAACCTGTTGTCTTTACTTTTACTAATTATGACTTTTGGATACATTGGATACAGCACTTGTTGCAGGTGTCATAAAAGAAGATTCTATGGCAAAGTATTGGATTGTGTTAGATTGTTCAGGTGTGCCTAATACAGTGGCCACCAAGTGTATATTTTTGATTTTTATGTCCATATTCTGCACCAGGACATGTGACGCATCAAAAAGTTAGAATTTGCATTAGTCAGAGTGCAAGGATCCGATCCAGACTACAGGTCGTATGACTTTTTTCTCAACATTTTTGAAATGGCTTCTGTAGTTTTGTGTTTTTCTCTGAATGTCTCAATGTATTCTTGTTGCATTCAGCTATATGTATTTTAGTTTTCCTTTTGAAGAACCTTGTGACTCTGTTTTTTTTCTTCTAAAAGCTGATGCAAACATAAAGTTCACTTAAGACACTACCTCTTGCGGGTTTTGTTCCCAGTGTGTTACAGTGCAGTCGTGCCTACATGAGCAGTATTCACAAATCATAACTTTCTCACTGCATGTGAGCATATTCTGCCACTAGAGAGACTTTGGGGGGGAGAAAAAAAACCCTGAATTCATCCTTTAATCCAAGTTCTCTCCCACCAAATGCATGATCCTCACAGCTGCGGGAGATGTCTGACCGACATGTCGTCCATCCTCTGGCTACTCGACACCGCGGCGGAGGCTATTTTAGTTGAGGCGCGTCCTGACTGCTGCAGCACCGCGGACAGCGCCGTCTGCATCCGGCCGCTCCACTCACCGCTGTGACAGGGAAGCCTTTACCATGATACACTGAGCATGCAACAGTGCGCGCGCGCACACACACACACACACACACACACACACACACACACACACACACACACACACACACACACACACACACACATGCAGCAACAGCAGCAGGCTCTGCATGAAGCTCCCATTCTAAATATTTCTGCCTGGTAATACAAAACCAGGCATATTCTGCTAAATTATTAAAAAGCGGACTGCGAGGCTCGGGCTGTATGGCATGAGGTAATGCTCGCGGCCCGGTGTGTTGCCTGCCTTTCCGTGAGGCCAACAAGTGGCAATGTGTTCTGGCAAATGAACCCCAGAGTGTGTTTATTGCTGCTCTTGTGGCTGTTGAATCATGGGGCCGCTTTATGGATGTCTAACTCACAGATGGGGGGCAGTAATGCAGAGTTGATCATAAAGTATGGTGTCGTTCAGGATGTATCTCTGACAGGCCTGTATGGATCTGTTCGGGTGACGTAGCAGTAAAAGTGATTTCTGATTATGCGGGGTGGTTATGGCAACATTGACAAAGTCGATCTATCGGGTCCGCCGGTGGATTAAAGATGATCGACCATGTGAGCGGGGCTTAAACACCTGTCCACGTCTCCAGCATCCGCTCCTTGTAATATCCTAACAGCGCCGGGGAGTGATCGATCAGCTGCAACCTGTGCGCATAGCAGCCAATGGACCGATATTCAGTCGAAGGCGGTGTTTTGGCTCTACGGTGACGTTTTAAGGCAGGTCCTGGTCAAACCTACCAATGATACAAGTCGGTCCTATTCTGCTGGGACTGATCGCAATGAACGGGTGTCGGAGCTCTGCACGGCAAAGGAGCAACCACAGCGAGACGAGGCGATCAAGGGGATGCGGCATCGGTACGCGGGAGCTGTCCATCAGCACCAAACCCCCGACGAGAAGCAAGCAAGCAGCAAGCAGAGCCGAGACCCAGTCGCTCCTGTTTTCAGCCTGCCGCCCCCGCCCTCTTCTCACCACCGAGACCGCACTTCGACCACCGCCGCTCACCGCCAGAGCCTCCAGGAGCTCCCGTGTCTGAGCCAGCCCTCTCGGAGACCTGTTCACAGCGGCGACCCTCTACCTCTGGCGAGCTACGACACCGCCCAGCGACCTTCACACCGGGCCGGTGAACTCAGCGCCGGGCAGCCGGCGCACCTGCAGCAGGATCCCTGGGCCCCAGTCGGCTCTCAGCAGCAGCAGCCGCCGCCGCCGCCGCCGCCGCCGCAGTCGGAGAAGCAGCCTGTTTTTCCGAGCTGCCACTGCAGTTTTTCCGAGCAGGAGGCGAGCCTTTCTCAAAATCAGCACCATCCCGCCGTTCCTCTCCCACCGCAGCCCTCCCCACCTTTTCCGCCGCCTATACCACCGCCACCAACGTCGTCCTCCTCCTCTCTGCTGTTTTCCCGGGAATCTAAAAGGGGGGATCGTCTCCGAAGGAGTGCCAATAATTACCAACAGACGAGCATCGTGGAACGCTGCAGGGGAGGAGGAGGAGCAGGAGGGCACCGAGACCACAGGCAGCTGTTGCAGCAGCAGCAGCAGCAGCAGCAGCAGCACAGTCATTTAAGACTCCAACAGAGGGACCCCTCCCCTGAAGGAATCCGTGCAAACTCGCAGAAAGGGCGCTCTTTAAATGTATGTGAGTCAACCGAGGCTAACAGGAGAGCATTCGAGTCTCAGAGTCAGGACCTGCAGCAGCAGCAGCAACAGATCCCGCAATTACGAGCGCAGCAACAGCTACTGGTGGGGAGCAGCTTGCCTATCAACTACTGCGCCAGCGGCTCAGGAGAGCTATGTAGGACTCACCAGGCTCCACTGCTGCAACAGCAACAGCAACAGCAACAGCAAGAGCAGCAGCAGCAGCGGCAGCAGCAGCAGCAGCAGCAGCAGCAGCAGCAAGGCGCACTGGGGCTCTGTCCCCAGCGTCCGCAGCACTGTGAACAAGACCGCAATAAGTCTGGGAGGATCTCCGCGCAAGGCGAGCCACACAGCCGCGACTCCCGCGTAACCCCCCCGGTAACACAACAGGCATACGCGGCGAACTCGTCTGCGACTGTGAGCAACAGCAGCAAAGACAGCCCCAACTACGGCTCGAGCTATCACCTGTGGCCAGAGAGCCCGCATAAAGGAGAGGAGAGGATCTGCATCGACCTCCATAAGGTAGATTTTCTCCCATTTTCTCCTGCGATATCGGATCTAATCAGCCTCCGATGACAAAAACAAACTGGCCTTTATATTTTTTTACTCAATGACCACGCCTGTCATATGATTTTGATATGAATTTGTGTACGGTGTGCACGCGCGTGGTATATATATATGTATATGTGTGTGTGTGTGTGTGTGTGTATGTAAAAGCAGGGTAATTGAAGCGTCATTCAGAATGAGGCAGTTTCCCCTCCCCAAAAAAAGACGCACCGATCTAAAGTACCGCACATGTAACCCAGCGCGTGACATTTCTTATCTAACCTGGTGTTTGTTTCGTTTGCTTACACGGGCACGCGCGCGAACGCACGCACGCACGCACACACATACAAGATGGCTGGCACACACGCCCGCGCGCGCACGCACACTCACACACACACACACACACACACACACACACACACACACCTGTTCCATGTTGCGGTGTTGTTTTGGGAAGCCCACTGAAGATATTCAAATGACGCTCCCCGGCATGCAGCTGAATTAGAGACAAAGCGGTTGTTGTTTCCACAGAGCAGAGGGGGCTCGCGAGCGGGGGAATTTTAATGCCGTGGCTTCCAGACACCGCTCTGACACAATGCTTTATAACACCGGGCCTGTACCTGTCACAGAGAGCAGCTGCTGCCTCTTTAACATACTTCCAAACTCACTTTACACGGCGGTATGGAGAGCTGCACTCAACAGTTGCTATGTGGTAGAGAACGTGAATAACAGGAACACATCAGGAGGACAGGCCTGCCGAGTGGGTGAAATGTATAAGAATCAACACGGAAACATTCTGAGGGGATGATATGTGAGGGAAAATATAGTGGTGACAGGGTGCATGTGCAGAAAAAAAGAGAGCAAGACAAGAGAGGCGAAGGAGAAAATTGTGTCAAATCTATCTCTTATTATAAATTTGTGGAGCATAAAATGCTCGTACTTCAGGCCGACCTCGCAATAAAAGATCTGGCAAAGTGCCTTTTTATAGCAATGAACTTCATCATCATGTACATTCGCTCCACATTTAGTCAGAAAGAGGAGAGAGCTGAAAGCTCTCAGTCCAGGAGCAATTGTTTTTGTACAGTTTAAATCTTGCAGCAAATTGTGAGCCAGAACAAAAAAAAAACGAACAACAAAAAAAAACACATTGTTGTTCGAGATCCCGACATCTCACAGGAGGAAAATGACTGCTTTAGTCTCCCCTGAGAAATCTAATTGAAGAAACGTGGCTAATTAACAGTCACACCACCAGATTTATGAACATTTCGGTGGTGCAGCTCATTATTCGGGTCCCCCATTGTTGTTTTTGTTTTCCCTCTCCCAGCATTTACTCCACGCAGGAGCCCTCAAAGTTTTTTTTTAATATCACAGAGAAAGAAAAGGGAAAAGGAGAGGAGGCACCGACGACGATGAGCGTGCCGCATCTAAATAAGAGCTCCAGACTCCCTTTTTAAAATGCTACAGCTGTTTTCAGGGGCCCGAGCTGGCACCGGCAGCAAAAGGTGGCACATCGAACCACCTTGACATGACTGTTCTGAACTTGGCTCAATTTCTGAGCGTCAGCAGAACGCCGAAAAGACCAACTGACTGAAGGGGAAGGAAAAGTTTCTTCTTGCAAGTTGCCACCGTCCCGTTTGAAGGGAAAATCACAGGGAAAGTAAACCTAACACAGGAGGTAGAGTACACATAATATTGATCAGACATTATTGGGTCTTCCACTTGAAGAAAGGTAACGCTTGATTTTATTTGGGCGACCATTAAAGTAACCAAGAATGAAAAAGAAAACCTGATATTCTTCCTTTTACCTCTATAAAACGTTATCCGTTAGGAATATAAGGAGGCTGTGACACCATTATTACTGTATAGTAGAGAATTACAGCCCACATTGTACTAATTATAGTGTAAAACATCATTACAAAGAGTCTTTAGTACGTCGAAAAATAGTCCGAGTGAATACTCATTACAGTTTAAAGCAGCTGGGATGTTAACAAGCCTGTGGGACTCTTATGTCTTTTAAATCCACTCTGGTTATGATACTGGGAGAATTTTTTCTTCTTTTTTTCTTCTTTTTTTTCTTCTACATACATTTTCACACCAGTCATGATCAGAACATACTCCGACAGGAAGCGGCGATGTGAAGAAGTCGTCCCCTAACTGAGATCTCCACGACAACTCCAAATCTCAAAATGGCAGTTCGGAATCAGAATGATCCGCTTTGTCTCGCAGCTTTATGTAATTTCCGCTGTAAACAAGACATTTTATTTATTACACAACTATTACATAACCTGGTTTCAATCATGGAAAAAAAAAAATCTTACAAGTTCTACCATGACAGACTCTGCCCAAGTATCAAACCTTTTCCACTCGCTCAAGTATTCTGATACGGCGAGACACGCTCGTCTATTCATGGATATTTGCGGGATCGCCGTTACATCGTATTGACTCGCGCTCAATGAGCCCGACCCCAAACCGCCGGGCTCCCGTTTGAAATCCCTTAAACAAAACACTTGTGACAGAACAAGCCCGATAAAGTGTATACGATTACAGTATCCCGCAGCACACCCCGAAACCCGATAGCCAGCCCACTGGACTGATGGCAGGTAGTACAATATTGTGTCCGGCCTCAATAACATTGTGCTTTGAAAGGTGCATTGCTGCTTCTATTGTGATAGACTGTGTAAGTACTCTAATGCCTGCCACTTACTGCTATGGTGATATCTCCTGCAGGGACACGCTGGTGTGTAAACACTGCCGGACTTGCTCTCTGCCTAACAGGGCCGATTCTGAGAATACACAGACGTTGTGTTGAGGCAGGAAACTGTGATTAATCTCTGGACACTTTGGCAAGTTTGGTGCCATCAGCAACCAGAAGTTAACAGTTTTTTTTCCTTTTGTTTTTTTTTTAAGAATAGCATACCTGAGAAGTTTGAAATGGAAAAGGCAAAAAAAATCCACCAACAGATTGATATTTTTATTGCACGTATGTGACTTCTGTGCCCTGCTGGGACGGTGCGGGCGATCTGCAGTGAGTGTAAGCTTGGAGAATCCTTCCTGGCGCGTCCCCGGTGACAAACAGACTCATGTTTTGTTACGTATTTCAGCGATGCAGCAAACAACTTACATTAGCAGTTAATGTTCATTTTTAAAAAAAAAAAATCAGGGAACAGTTTGACATTTTTGGAAATAAGCTGACTTGCTTTCTTGAAGTGGGGCGAGATGAGATGATTGAGACGTCAAACTCTTCCAGTAATTGATTCCTTTTGAGGGTTTCATTAATTGTCAAATAAATTGGAAGAAATCCCAAGGGAGCAGTTTTGTGGATTCTGTCAAACCAGCAATTCTGATCCCCGATGTATTCAGTTTAAGTAGAAAATCCTCAAACTTGAGAAGTTTTAACCTGAACAAAATATATTTCCACATTGTTGAAAGGACGTTGTTATAAACGGAGTGATCGTGTGGTTTGTGAAATGTCAGAAAATGGTCGAAATGTCGATGAGTTCATTAAAATAGCAGATTTTGTCAATGCAACAGCCCTAACACCCTAAAATAATCCATTTAAAGTCTCATCAAAGATGGAAAATAACAAATAAAAAAAATACTGAAGAGCATTTGGTCTTTCTGCTTGAAGAGAGACTTTAAGGGGCACCGTGAAATTTTGGAGAGTAAATTCAAACTCAGAATTGAAATATATATATATATATATATATATATATATATCTATAGATATATATATATATATATATATAGATATATATATATATATATATATATATATATATTTTCCCATAACTGAGTAAACAAGCTTTTCTCAGAGGAAAATAAGGTCCCCAGAACACTGATTGAAACTAGAGAGGTGGCAGGGTCCGCCACATATAACCAAAGTAAATCAGTATGAAATTGTGTTGCCCTTTGAGGTCAGTTTGCTTATTTAGTTTATTCAGTCATGAGAATAAAGAGGGTTTATTTAGTTTGTTGAGGCGTAACACGTAAAAGTAAATCAGTCAATGAAGATCTCGTCTTGTTGAGGAAAAATGTCTTCCCCGAAACAACACAGTGCACCTTTGGATCTGATGTTTATCCAAATTGTTGGCTGTTACTCTTCAGATGCTTTCAGCTCTGCTTGTCTAACGCCGCAGGATGATTAAGAATAATGTCTCATGTATAAATCATGTTAAGGGTTAATAGTAAAATAGACGAAATAAAAATATCCCGCCTGGTGCCGTCTCTCTCCTCGGCTGTCGCATCACCCATGTTTGTCGGGTGCACCGGGCCTGTAAGCTGCTGTATAGCTGTGTGTGTGTGTGTGTGTGTGTGTGTGTGTGTGTCAGCCGAGTACCAGCCCACCTTTTTCTGGAGAACATAAGGTTATATGTGTCATTGCAGAATGGATGGCTTGAAAAGGGAGGAAAGCTATTACAGTAAAGCCTTTGTGCAGATCCTGCCAAACTGCAGCCCAACACGCGTATAATCACCCCATATGATCTGGGAAAGGTCAACACGGCATATATCAAAGTGGCACTTGCAACCAACTTAGCGTCTCCTCGACGCTGACTGGAGGATTTAGTGGGGCCGTGTTTAGCGGTGGCTGTCTGTGTGGAAGCGCTGAGAAGTGTTTCGCATGACGTTTCTCCACTCAAACGTGTCCAGTTTCGCCGCTTCCACCCATGTAAAGTCTTGTTTTCTCTTCCACTCATAACTTAGATCGTTTACTTTAAGTGAAACGTACCAGAGCGCTCCTGTTTTTCAGCCGTCCTCCGGTCTAAATTAAGGAAAATGCTGAGGTAATTGGGCCGCCGGCTCTCTTTAAAGAAAGCAGTTTATCTTATCAGTCGTGTGTTTGTGTTGGCTCCATAATAACGCTGAGGTAACGTTGAGCGCTGGAGCCTCGGAACAATTGATGTCGACAGATCTGCTTACAGTGTTATGATTTACCAGCGGGCTTATGCCAGGAGAAGCATTACGTTGATTTAAACTTTCTCTATCGGTCATCTCCCCGCTGTTGTTACACGGCCCCGCGTTTGTTTTTCTCTCATTAGGCGTCCATGTTTCCACTGCCTCCTGCGCTCCAGCCTGCGAGGGCAGCCAACACCTTTAAACACACCCCGCTGAGGAAAAAATGAAATGTCAGACAAGGGGCCGATCCTAGTTCACATCCTCTGTATATATGACGAGGGAGTGGCCCTGCTGCAGATCTGATAAGGCTAACAATCGTATGGAGAGAGGGGCAGGTGTGAGCTGTGGGAGCCTCTTAGTTTCGGCTGCAGTTGGTAACACACAGGCAGTAAGTATGAACATGAAGCTCTTTTAATAATTGATTGCTGTTTTCCCTGTTTTTTTTTTTCTCTTTTTTTCAGTTTTGTGCGCTGTGTTTAAGTGCTGCGCTGCGCTCCTGCTCTGAAATAGATTTGTGTTACCATGTGTGTGTTGCTATGGAGAGATCAGCCTGGTATTATTGTGTAGCCTTCTCTCTCTCGGGGGGGTTGGTCAAGGATTTCATGTGCAGCACAAAACTATCTTTTAGGATTAACCATTCATTTTAACACACATGCAGTGTGTGTGTGTGTGTGTGTGTGTGTGTGTGTGTGTGTTTTTTTTTGGGGGGGGGCACACATGTCCACACACACACACACACACACACTGGAGGGCAGCCCACACAAACACTGATATTAGGTGTAAGTGGCTCAAATAGTGCTCCACTTGATATAGTTCATTCGCTTTGCGTTTCATTTGAGTGAGCCTGCACAAGGAGGAGTGTATTGAATTACTTGCAGTCCAGTTGAATACAAAGAGTGGAGAAAGAAAGCGTGTTGGGGTTTTCCTCAGTCGCCGCGAGCCTCACTGCTTACTTACTCTGGCGCTGGAGTCACAGCATGGCAGATGTTTTCGCTCTGCCAGCAGTCAATGCAATTTGTAACCTGACTGTTGGACCTCTCGTGATGTTTCCCCTTCCTAATGTGTGTTGTAACTTTTTTTTTTTCACTTCTCCGTCAGCATGCCAAGTCCCCACCACGGCTCTTTGCTTAATAAATGACCGCGGTTCATTTATATGGTAATTCCTGTGAGATGCTGGCCAAGGGATGCCAGGCATATAATGTATCACCACAATGCATATGCTTTATGGCTAATTAGGTTATTGATCTGAGGCTGTCCCTGCGTTAGGGCGTGATCACGACACAAAAGAGTATGAGAGTGTGAGTAATGCAGCTGTGAGCAGATATTTGGCGTTCATTACAATGCCGGGGAGATTCAGACGTACTGCGATGCGAAGGTACAGGCGCAGGTGTGTGTGTGTGTGCGCCTGTGTGTGCGCCTGTGTGCGCGCACCGCTTCCACATCTCTGATGATATTGCCAGCCGACGTGCGAGCTCATTGAGTCATTTTAATATTGCCTGCTGGCTGTTTTCGAATGTTTGTTAAACACAGCGTTTGGTTGGAGAGCAGGGTGCAGTAACGAGATGTGAGAGATGTGTGATTTCATCATACTTTGCTCACACAATCGACTAACGCTCCACTTGCAGCCTGCCCCTGAAAATGCAAGTTTGGAAAGCTGCTCCTGCCATTGTGAAATTCCATACAGAGAGTGTTTGCTTTGTGTGTGTGTGTGTGTGTGTGTGTGTGTGTGTGCACACACTGGCTGTGTTCATGTGTGATCTCATTGGATACGCATTTTTCTTCTTTCTCCATCTCATCAGGTCTTTGTGCCCTCAGGTCACAGTTTGACTGCTGGTCCCCTGAGCTGCCGTAATACTTAATTTACAGCACATGATACGCAAGCGTTCCCTGTAAAAAACTCAATCACAGCCTCCTCTGGCCACTGATAAATATTCAGCGATGAACAAAAAAAAAAAAAAAAGCCTCGGCTGATCTAGTCAGATCTGCTCTGCCTTCAGCTGTTTACAGAAACGTGATGCTTTACCTTTATACAAACAACAAGATGTTTCTAGGGGAATTAGAGTTTTAGCCCGGCCTTTAATCAGGAGGCCTCTGTGTGTATGCGCGTCTGAATTGCCGTGTGCATGTGTGTGTACCGCCAGCCAGAGTGGCTCTTCTCCAACACACGAGCTTTACAAATTGAAACAGAAGATGAGTTGAATGAAGGCGCTTCCCCCTCCCTCCCCTTCGTTACCTCAAATCACCCAGCTGGAGAATATAAAACAGCTATCATGTACATACAGCAATAGTGTGATGTGTTCAGGGTCCGCTGAGGGTGACTCCAGGCAGTGTACGCAGCAGAAAAAGCATCTGCTCCGCGGGGGGAATGTGCTTGGTGTGTGTGTGTCTGTGTGTTTGTTCTGCTGCATGCGTTCTTTCGTGTATTTGTATACATTTGCATGCGGGTCTGTACCTGCGTTTATGCGTTACGGAAAGAGTGAGCGGGAGGATAGCTGTACTATATCATCATCATGTGGGTGCCGCGGCCTTGTCTTCAGATGTTAAAGGGTCAAATTAACTCCATGGCCGCTTGTAGTCACGTGGAAGACCCTCTTCTTCAGGAAACCCTCCGCTGTCGTCTTCTCCGAGAGTGGCTTCCTGTCAGAGTATGCGCTTAATTATGCATCGGCAGTCGTGTTTGAGAGGGTGACAGAGGGTGAACGTAGCCTACCAAATGGGTGTGAACGTGATGCAGTATTGTTGGAGAGCTCCATGAGGAGAAACAATGATTTCACAACAATACGTGAATGTTATTTATTTTATTTTTTTTGAGTGTTATAGGGTTTGTTCGCACGATGCTGACATGAGAGCCCTCACTCTTGTTTTTTCTCTTCTGTATATGGCTCTTCGCGTGCTGTAGTCCCCATATAGCCGCTCCAACCTCCATTATCGGCGCCCCTCCGACTGTTAACCCCTTAATGGGCCACCGTCACGGTCAGCGCACTGTCCCTTTTGTGAACGCCGTATTCTCTTTAACCCTTTCACGAAACGATGCTGCCTTCCATCTCTGCCATCTCTTTCTTTGAGAGGGTCCCTTTTCAATCACTCGTTTCTGCTCTTCTTTTCTGTCCGACTGGAGGAAGAAAAAAAAAAAGGCCTTTTAAAATAGAATCAATTTACACAAAAGGGCCCGGTGGGCATTAGAAAACTGTAGCACTTAATTTCATAACCAAAGGAAAAAAATTACAGCTGGAGGCTGTTAGCACAATTCCCGGAACTTTTATCATGAGATGTGACACACCAGCAATGAAAGACAGCTGCTCTTGACTGTAGTACAGTACGGTGGTGGGTCCAGTTCTGGTGCCTGAAAACAAGTTTATGCGCTGTGCAGTGAAGTACAGTTGGTGTGTGTGCGTTACGTTCGGTCTGTGGCTGAATACAAATGTACAGCTCTTCCATCTGGCCTTTGTTTCAATTCGCCAGAGAGAAGTGGGCTTCAGAGCCAGATAAGGATATTCAATTAGCTTGAGTCTATGGGAGACCACTGCACCAGTCTGAGCACACTGGAGCCGGGCGACATATGGTGCAGGAGGAGCAATGAAACCTGATATCGTCTCATTTCATCTTGTCGCTGTTTCAGTAATTTTTTCATTGGAATGTCAAACATGTATACCGGCTGCTTCGGCAGGTTCGCTTTGCCTGTTTTCTCAACGGTACAGTCTCATCTTGTGAGGTGAAAATGGAAGATAAGTAGAATACTGGGGGGGCGGACGAAATGGAATGCTTTTCAGATTAACGCAGCAGAGATTAAAGGGGCAATCCTCCCCAAAATTAGAAGCACATATTTTTCCTCTTACCTGTCCTGCTATTTATCCATCTAGATTATTTTGATGCAAGCTGTCGGGTTTTGGAAACAGTGAGCTGTAGAGATGTCTGCCTCAAATTCAGTCAGTCTCTATAAAGTAATCAGTGTTTACATAAGATAATCTACAGACCTTGTTGTGAGCAGTTTCATGTAGAAACTATTTGCTTTGTGCCAGACTACACTCACCAATTGCTTGGCTAGCTCATTAAGCTAATTAAGCGAGCTAACCTTAACGCGCAGCTGAGGAGGATGCCGCTGTTGTTTATATCCTTAGCATGAGTCTCTTGTCTATGAGAGGATGCAGGTTTCCTCCTGTGCGGTGACGTGGGTTGGTGGGCGTCGCTCGGTAGAAAAAAATAACTGCTTGATTGTCTCGAGTCACCAGGTCATGAAATCTGTAAAGAGACATTACTGTTGAGTTTTTCAGATGTATTTTTCAACGCCATCTTAACAGGATAGCCCCAACAAAGTCAGTTGTTCCATCACTTATTATCACTTATTTTTACACAATATCTTAGCAAAAAAAAAAAAACTTGAAAGCACCACGTCAATCGACATAATCCCTTCAGGGTAAGATATTGCTCTGCTGGATCAATGTAGATGAATCAACCACAGGAAAGAGGAAACATAATCCATATTTCTTTTTAAATATATATTTTGTTGTGAACTTTCCCTTATAACTTACGCACGTACTAACGCTGTACACACCTATTTATGTTTCTCATCAGTATTTAAAATGGATAAATTCTTATGGTGAGACGTCAGTGAGGAAACAATGACAATTCCCATCACTCTGTCTTGTCCCCTAGCTTCTCCCGCTGGCCCGTGTCCTCCTCCCTGCCATAAATCTCGCTCAGGACGTTTCCAGGCAACTCTCCAGTCAATCTTTACTGAGTTTGTTGCGCTATCGATCTGTCCTGTGCTATAGGTTGTCCTGGCTTCTCTCTCCCCGCTATTGATGTTTTTGCCTCGGGGGGAGAGAGAGAGAGCGAAAGTGCCTCGGCCCTGAATTTACCGAGGGGTTCTCGTTTTCAAATGACTTACAATCACCTCACAATGAAAATGGGAGTTGTCAGGCGCTGGCATTTATACAGCGATACTGTCGTTGGATCTCTCAATAGTGAGAGCGTTGTATACGAGGCAAGAGTTGTGGGACTGCAGAGCGGGTTATGGGGCACTAAAGAGCGATAATCTCTGTGAGGAATATATGGCCACCGTGGTCCTGTGGGGACTGTCACCTAATGAAGACGGTTTAGTCCTCCGGGTCCACATAGACAAAGCTATATTTCAAGCTTTTGTGGTTTGGCGCGTTTGTGCGTCTTCTGTCCCGGGCCACATGCGTTATTGGTCGTTTTGATAAGTGGGAGGGGAAATATTGGTATGAGAGTCCGTTTAGGTCATAAATCACAATGTTACATAATGCTACCCTATTGTCTCCTGCACACTTACTATGCCCTCTCTTACATGCACAATAACAAACTACTCCATATACACTCTTAGCTATACTCATTTTAGACCCTATGATAATACTTATAAGAGGATGGCTGTGCATGTGAATGACAGCAGCAACAGTCACTCTGTCCCTCAGTACTACTTATTTACATCACTTGTAGATTTTTATCCACAAACACATACATTAACTTCCCCATATACTTGTATTTCACCTCACAAAAACAATGACTCTCTGTCACATAGTTATAGTATTTCATCCATACACACGGATATACTATCTTTTCACATACACCCTCACACGCTCTTGCTCTGTTTCACATACTGCACTCTATCACAGTACCTCACATAAAATAGTGGTGTGCTTATTTAAACTAACTCACATACACTATTCTTTTACCATTCACTCCCACATATGCTACCATTTCTTTGAGACAACATTTTATCTCCTGCAGTCTTTTTCTGTTCTGTGCACATCTCCAAATGTGCCATCTGTGAATTGTGTTCGATTCCCACTTCTTGGAAACACTTTGTCAAAGGAGGAGGTTGCACTTGACAGCGTCCAGATAAGAATCCTTACCGATATCGGTATCCTGACGTAATTCAATTATCAGATATCTGAAATATGTCAGTAATGCAGATTAACACCATTTGAAAAGAAACTTTTTGTACTGTGTCACTGAAGTGGAGCTTTTCCAGCAGAGCTGCGTTTGCAAGTCTGTCTCAACCAAGCGTTGAACAGGAAGGGGTCACAGTCATTATGGCCTATATTATTTTTTGCATAAACATCATTGAAAAATATCCCAACTTAAAACCTTCAATCACCCATCAAATAAGACAAAGCCTGGAAGAGAGCATGAAGCTTTCTGACAGGATGGAAACCCAAACACAGTCTCGGGGCTTTTCCCCATTGTATTGTGTTCCCCATGTGCTTCCCAGTGCTTTGAATTTCCTTCACACAATTCCTAAATCCTTGATCATTCTTCAGGTGCCTGAAGATAAAAAAAAAATATATATATATATATATAAAAAAATGTATAAATTCTGTAATGACCCAAAAATTCACAGTACGTACAATTTCAGAGGGTTCCAAGCTGTGCTTTGAAAATCTGTGAATAAAGTCAAGGTTGTTTGTTGCCTCACAAAGATGCAGTTCCCTTACAGTAACATCAGTGGGCCAAGAAATAAGACGCCACCCATTACAAGCTTGACAATCTCTTCACAAACATTTCACTTATAATTAATAATAGCTGAACGAGTCAGGGAGGATTAAGAAGAAGGCTAAAGTTGTCGCAGCTGAGATGCCGTGAATAAACTAAGCATGAGAACGTAGGTCAGGGTTAGACTAAGGTTGTCTCAAATAACTTTAAATGATGCAGGTGATTTTAAAAGTCCTAATGCTATAAAAAAAAAACCCATCAGGGTGGCATTATGACTCCACCAAAGTGTATTTAGCAAAAGCATTATTGTTCTGTGGATGCAGTTCTTCTGTGTTTTACATCACCAGCTATGAGACCACTGTGGTGTAAAGCCAAGAGGGCTCCTTTCGTACGACTCAGTTTATGTGTAAATGTGTCAAGGACAGGATCTGTCGCTTTATGAGGAGGTTATCAGCACAAATCTGGCATCAATCAGGCAATCAGCCATAATGGGAGTCTATGGGGGAATGGGGCAATACCGTTGATTAGCTAAAAATAAAGAGGATGCTTTCGTGAAATGATTAGTACAACTTTGAGATGCTCTTCGAGTCCTAATTCAGTTTACAATGTCAAACCTCAAGGAGCAGGTTTAATGGCGGCTTTAACACCGACATCAACACAGATGTGAGATATTCACCATCATATATTTAACCTGGAATGGCTGTTTTTGAAGCCCAGTGACAAGTGGAGGACAAAAGTACCAACACCAGTGTTTTGCTCTTTTTAAGAAGAATACAAAATGAAACTATGGACTTGATTTGTGATTTAACAAGTACGGTAACAATTGGACAAACTTAAACTCTGTTCAATAAAATGGTCCATTCAAAAATGAATTCAAACCCATTTTTACTTGAATGGACTAATCCAGTTATTATTACTTGCAACTTAATTAGATTTAGGTGTCCCCCGTTTGGCATTTTCCGTGTTATATGTCTTTCTCTGGGTAATCATCTTTGGTTCAATGATGAGTGCTGAGGATGCCTTCACATTTATCATTGAGCAACCACATTTAATAACAGTGTTGCCTTATCAGAATACACAAAAGTAATCTGACGATGGTGTTAATAGATTGATGCAGGTCCGTTGTTGTCTAAACTTTGCCTGTGGTGAAACGATGAAGTGAATGATGGGTTTTCTGGGTATGTAGTGTATTTCAGAGCCTTTATTTCAGTAAAAGTCAGGAGGCCTCACACCTCCATCCACCTTCAGGTATAAAGTTCCCATTCAGTCAGTTAGATCGCTGTGGGACACAGTTTGAGCTTTGTTTTTAGCCTATATTTGTTTGCATTTTGGTTAATCGGCACCATTAAAAGTACGCCTAATCAGCTTTGAACAGTTCCAGTTTATAGTGTGTCCACAGGATATACAGAGAACCGCAGTGTCATTGGATCTCTTTGATGAATCCTTCAGAGACAGACCTTTTGTTAAATAATAACATGCTTTTTGCAACCGGAAACTCTCTTGCTCCTGGAGAAGTCTGAAATCATCTAAGTTGTCAAAATCAGTGAGATGTTGACAATGACTTAAAAAATAAAATCATTTCCTGCAGTTCTTCAAGGTAAACGCTACACTCCTCTCTCCAACCATGTCTTGCATTTACGTTTTCAGCTGCCAGCAAATTTAAATCTGTGAAATTTCTGAAAAAGAATTCTCCTTGAACACAAGACGGATCTTTCTCAGTAGGAATTGTTTCTATAATATGTCAGACACTTAGCATAACAACCTCAGCCAGTGGCAAAAACAAGCTTCTTCTGGAAACAACTCTGACGGTCGCAGTTTCCTGTGACGATAATGTTGCAGCCACCGCAGGCCTGTCGCCAGCTGAGGCAATCTGCTGGACCTATTCAGAAACTGCCGTAACTATGAACTATGAATAGGGTGATGGTTTAAAATACCATGTTTTTATTCATGTTTGGTTTTGTGTCACATGTGTTTCAGCATGTGTGCAGCGGTTTGATTTGGTCCCTGTTATTTTTTCACACACTTCAGCAGCTTCGAGATTCAATTTGTTCACCGTTTACCAGGACACCAGTCCATCCATTATGGCCCCGATCTACAAAATCAGGTTTCTAACAACGCCCTCCTTTAATTTGCTGGAAATTGAAATTGTTCCTAATGAGGCAGTGGGTGTCCCAGCGGAAAAGTAACCTACCCCCCCCCATCAGTTCTAACCCCAATCTCCCCAGGACCTAATTTATAAGACACACACTCACATGAGTACTCGTGGAGCAACCTTGTTGGCTCCTAATTATAATAGCATTGTGTCTCTGTTGAACACAGCGCGTTATTAGTCCTAACAATACCACATTCCCACAGGCATGTACCTGTGTCCTTTTTCTCCGTGGAGGTTTTGTCTTGTTTTTGGCAACTTTTTTTGTTGTTAACCTCTGAGAAGAGAGCACGAGAGAGGGAGAGCGAAGGAGCCTGAGCTCTGCTAGAGGCTAACAAATGTCTCTGCTCTCCAGCTACCATCTTTTTCAACCGCGTGCCGTGTGGACGGTGAAATCGACAGACTGATTCTGCGTCGGGATTAAATCTGACGTTTTTTCCGCTTTGATACTACAGATTTGTAGTGGCTGTTGTAAGCAGCCACAGCTCTGCATTCATCATGAATTATTTACTTGTTGTGAAAGGAGATATTTTTAGAGCCCTCCTTAGTTTTTTATTCTAACGTGCACACGCTGTAGTAGCCACTGTTCTCATACCTCTGTTTAACTCGTCTTTCTGTTTTATTGCAGATATTTATTACCACTGTGAAGTGCACATAAAACTCATGATGGCCACGTCACGTTTCAGATGAGTTGGAGTGAGCGTGATCTTTAAATGATGCCAACAGTGAACTAAACAGCACAAGAATCTCATCTTGTTCTGCTGCAAGTCTTTCTGCTATTGCCCCATATTTTAAGTCTGGTTCTTTGCCTCAGTAAAGGTTATAGCGTCCCCGAGGCGACTGCAATGCTGAACCTGATTCCTTAAAAGTATTGTCACAATTTATTGTGTGCAGATTGTATTGTTGCCCTTTATTTTCCCGCTGAGTTGGTGTGTGTTGTGTCCTCCTGCTGGAGATTCCATCAACACCACTGACATGCGAGTAATCATCCCCGTGAGCATTTACGTAAGCGCGCTTTAGTGTTCGAGGTGGTCATCCTGGCATTTAATGTTGCAGTGTTTCATTACATATGTATCCTTTGGGTTACGCCAACAAGACCTCAAGACTTGCCAAAACCAAGAATCATGAGCTCACAGACCAAAACACTTGGTTAAGCCTCCGGAAAAATTATTTCCAATAATTGTTTTAGATAAATGTCGGAAAAAGTCACTGAGGCCTGTCTGTTGCTCCAAGTCAGTGTTGGCATTCTCAAGAGTAAGCAATGTTCCCCCAACACTGACTAAGTGCTTTAAGGACATGTTCACCATAAAACAAAAAATTCCATCATTCTGTACTCACCCCCATGTCGATGGAAAGTCAGGTGAGGTTTCGTGTCACAAAACATTTCTGGAGCTTCACAGCGAAACAGTGTTGAAGCATTCTCCTCAGCAACTGATGCAGATGGGGACTTGTGGAGAATGCTGCAACGCTGTTTTGTTGCGAAGCTCCAGAAATGTTTTGTGGACTCTGAAACTTCACCTGGATTTCATCAAGAATACACGTGACAAGCTAAAATTACTATAAGGCAGTTGGCTCTCAAGACTAAACAGTGTTGCCTTGCCCGGGTTTCCTCTGTAACACCAGTCCACATTACTTGTCAGGTGGCCAGCCGTCATGATTAGCCTTTCTGCAAGGCTGCTGGCAGCAAACTTTGAAATAGAATCCATCGTTACAAATCAAATATTGAAATTTGAAATTAAGTTTGAATTACAGTTTTTAAACATGACGGCTCTTTTATATCACAGGAGCCAAATTCACAGCGAATACGTGATCTCATGTCACAGTATCAATATTAAATCAATACACGGCTGCATTGTGAAGTGAGATGTCGGCGATCTGTTGCAGTATTGATGTAACACACTGAACATGTAGCCTACACTATGCACAATCACACATGAGCAGATGTGGGACTGCACGTGTTTGAATAAATGTATGAAGCGAGAAACGCTTGTGCTTCATCACACACATTCCAGTCTGGTCCCGCACACACATTTTGCGCCGCTCACCTCGGCTCACATCCAGAAAGTTGTCCGCAGACGCCCTGATTGTACCAGGCATGTGAAGTTGGCCTGAGAATATTCTGTGAAAACTCTTTGAACATCTTTGAATGTTTTCTCCCGTCCCCGGAACACTTACAATTGCTTCAACTTGTCCCACAGAGGGGCAGAAGCAGCCATTATTTAACGGCAGACATCCCTACAGAGATATAAGGACATGAAGTATGGCGTGATAAGGCTCGGCTCACCCTTTTTTCACTCCTTTCCACGAGGGAATAGCATTTCACCTTAGATGCTGATAAAGGTGACAGATTTTAATTCACAGCGTTACTCCTGAGATACGATATGCATGCGCGTGCCATTCATTCTCTTAACAGTAGATGCTCTAAGGGCAAGGGCAAACGTGTGGCAACTGAACACACACCGGCAACACAAACAACACAATAAAAATACACTAACGTGCTGCAACAATTCAGTGAGGACAACCATGCAAATGCAGAAGCAAATGCAACAGGAAAACGCTGCATATCCGAGGACGAGAGCGGGCGGAAGCAGCAAAAAGACAAAAGGCTGAAGTCAGACAGTTTCCCAGCAGCCTTCAGTCCATATGGAACGTCACAGAAACACACACATCCTGATTACGATTTAAATGTTATCAGACCCATGTAACGGTTTGCACACAGTGTTATGTAGTTTACATCAGATAGGGTAGCCTATTGTAATGCTATACACGCATATATGTTCTGCCCTTTTCATGGCTTTATTTATAATCCAGACAAAGAGTCACAGGAAACAGACTGGGGGTGGGGGTGGGGGGAGGTCGTTAACATGGAGCCAAGGGCCACAGGTCGGAATCAGACCCTGGGCTGCTGCGGGCGAGGACGCAGCCTCTGTACGTGGGGCGCTCACTCCACCAACTGAGCCACTGCGGTGCCCCGGTTCAACCTCCATTTTACGTGACATCCCATTTCATCAGCATCATATCAGTTTGCTGCTGTAAATAAATCAACTGAGACGACCTGCCCCTCTCAAACTGCACGTCTCTGATTGCAAACGTTCACCAAACAAACAAAAGAAATGCGAGACTGTCATGGTTTCACATTAGCACCGATGTCACTTAACTTATGACTAACAGACGTTTGTGCGACGCTAAATACTGAAATAATGAAATCATTCCAAAGTTATCAGTCTTACATAGACTACAACTGTAATGTATTGTTGAATATTTATTTAATGAATGTATTCTCTGACTAGTGCACGTCACCATCAGCCACACAAAAGGTACTTTGTTAGCAGAATAGTCACTCAACATTCAAAATCTCTCCAGTTGAACAAAAATAATGACCTTGTATAAACCCTAACCTTTACACTGCTTTTTTCACCTATGCAGTTGTACGCCCTGACACCTGTAAACATGCATCAATGTGTAAAATTAGCGGAGCTACCCTTTAAGATGCAGCGTGTTTGCCCTTGTTAGCCACTGCACCAACAAGACATTAAATGTTTTCTTTTTTTTTTAATTTCTGTTTCCATGGCACACTGAGCTCCATGATGGAGGATTTTCCTTCATGAATGTGCAGCCCCTGGTTCCCCCCCCCCCTTCACCAGCGCTGAGTAACGATCCACATGCTGGTCGGGGATGGACGGAGGAGCCGCGGTGCCTGCTGGCCTGTCAGAGAAATGTGACAGCGTCTAGTGTGCAGGGACAAACTGGAGAGTGTAGCCTGCAGCTCTCAATCACTCCGGGGGCTGGCTGAGACACCCACAGGGAGCTGTCTTCCCTCGCTTTCATTTATCTCTTTGTCTTTCGCCCTCTCTATCTTTCATGTCCCCCCAGTTTCTAGATCTCTGCCTCATTTCGCCACCTCTTCCCTCTTCTCCTTCATGTTCCCCCCCTTTTCATGTCGGCCTCGCCGGCGTCTGTCCGCTGCTTGCAGTTTTTTACCCTCTCAAAACAATTCCTCCTCTCGTGCTCCTTTCGTTGCCGCACGCTGTCTGCGTCAATATCTGACCTAATCCGGTGCCTGGCTGAGGATCGGCTTGTTCAGCTAGCACACATATGCACACGTCCACCCACCAACCCATACACACACACACACACACACACACACACACACACACACACACACACACACACACACACACACACACACACACACAAACAAGCACACAGGCATAATTAAACAGACTGGCACCCCCACGCTCAAACTCAAAAACACACACAGAGTTGAACACACTTGATTTTATAATGCACAGTTCCATTTTTAGGGTACATAAGCCTTCAGCATTGCAGCACAGTAGCCCCACACAACACTGAAGAACGAGGATTTTCTATTAGATTTGAGCTGGCTGGAGAGAGACAGACCAAGAGAGAGAGAGAGAGGCCGAGAGTTGCCTTCATTTAAACTGTTCTGCACTGAGGCTTTTCAATTTGATTATGAGGCTCCATTTCATAGAGGCTGGATGCTGCGTGCCATTCAGAATGAAATTGAGCCGTTGGTCGGCTGGACAGGCAGCCTCCCCGCGTCTGCTCTGTGGGGGCATCAGGGGACGACAAGGGCGACGCTGGCCTGCCGTGCCCTTTTACGCCGCGCTGTTTAGTCGGGTTGCAGGGGAAATGCGGATAGCAGTGGAGCTCGGTTGGCTGGCTAAGTGGGCGGGTGTGTGCAATTGATTGAGTGCTTTGAGGTTTTGGAATGTGATGTGAGGTCTCCTGCTGCAAAGTCCGTCAAGGACCCCTCAGTTTTACGGGGGAAAAAAGAGTCAGACATACATGCTGCAGCACTGGGCAATATCCCTCCAGTATATCATTAATGTGATATGAGACTTAATGTTTTTTAGATTTTGGATATTGTTATATCATATAAAGTATATATTTTTCCTTGTTTTAAAAGCTGCATTACATTTTCTTACCAGACAGTTCTTGTTCTAATACACAGTTGGTCTGTGGGTTTCATGGGCCGGACACGGACTTATAATTGATAAATTATAAGTCCGTGTCCGAATAGGATGACGTATTGATTCGAGGCCCAGACAGCGGTCCACCTATAAGTGATCTTTTCGGGGGATGGAGAGGGATGGCAGGCTCAAAGGGGGATGCATTTCGGTCATTTTGCCAACAAGGTGGACAGTGGCGGACACAGGAGGGCTTAGGGGAAGGGGCGAAAAACAGTAAAAAGGGCATGACGTGTATGCAGCGCGCAGAAAGTCATGATATATTTGTGGTGAAGAGAGGGCACGTCACCCTAGAGGACAAGTTATCATGCGTTTTATACATCAAGATTTATACTGAGGTCTTATCAACCCTAACGTTTCAGTATTTTGGAAGTTGCGTCTCACTCCATAGATATGCCTGTGGTCCCTCTCATATTCGTCCCTCGCTCCACCGACACAAATCTTCCCCCCGATGTGTAGAAATGTAGAAACGTCGGTGTTCGTGCAGACTAACTGATGGGAACGCTGCCTGTATTTGGGGCAGTCCTGACCTGGTTCAGTGAGTGATGATCACCAGAAACAGGTAACTAAAGCTGAGGATGTAACAGCAGCCCTGCTCTCCATGTCCATTATCAATCCTGTTCATTTCCGTTAGTAGAAAAACCCTTCCTGGGACGTTCTCCGTTTACCTCCCGGGCTCTTGTGTGGTCCCATGACTGTCACAACATGGCCATTTCACGCTGATCAATCGTCATGTAATTGGTCACTGGAGACCAAATTAGGGTTACATTTTGTGTCTCATTTTTCAGCTCTCCTGTTTACAAAATATAGAAATGCTTAATTACATTAGAAACCACCCACTCTAACTTGATACGAGGGAGGAACCCAAGGCTTCTTTGTTTTCCAGCTCGGCTAGAGGAATTTACGATGTCGGTTCAGTCCGAAATTCCAGGGCAAAAATCAATGCGAGCCAGCGAGAGGAGCGGTGTGTTTGCTGAGTGTGGAGCAGGAAGGGCTCGTGACTGATAGCAGGAGAAAACCGTCAATTATTGTACAGTTCACACTAGTAACACTTGTTCAGAGTCCACTCTTCTCTATGAATCCACACCTTAAACCAACATGAAGGAAATCCATTTGAGTTTGTTCCATTCTTTGAGTTGATGATGGGTCATAATCTCTGTAAGTTTATATTAAAATGGGATGCGACCGAATGAGTCATAAATGCTACTCAGCTTGGCAGTGGTGAAATGTAACCAAGTACATTTACTGAAATACAACTCTGGCGTAATTGTGTGCTGCACTGCACTGATAAAAGTCAGGGGCACTTGTGTCGGAAGAACCGGCGAGATGCTTATGTGCTTTTATTTTTAAGTGGGGAAAAGAAAGAGAAGGCAGGTCTGTAACCCAACGGCACCGTCTGTTTTAGCTGGCTGTTAATCGTACAGGGTTGTTGGTTCAATCCTTCAGAAGGATACTGAGCCAGGATTTGCTCTTGATGTGTACGTGTAAATATAAGGGAAAAACAAGTCAGATTAATGTTATGTAACAGAATCCCCAGTTTGACGGGATAAACTGTAAAACATACACTCATGTCCTGTTAATGTACAAAACAATCTCAGCAGCGTTTATCTACAAACACGCTCAACCTTCGTTTGAAATGGTTGTCATGGATTTTTTATTTTTTTTCTCAGATTTTACAGTCCAAGACCCATATTTGCATATCAAGCATCTCAGAACCACTCTGAAAGTTTGACTGGAGCCAAAAATCACTCCGAGCAGGACTTCAGAGTTATTTACTCCCCTCACAAAAGCAGGAAACTCTCTCTTGACGATGAATGACATCATGTTGTGACATTCAAGACCAAAGGAATCATGATGTTTTGGAGTTGCTCAGTACATTCAAAGGAGTGGCAGGCTGGTGTGCTGTAGAGAGTGATAAAAGAAGAGAGCAAGCTATTTATGCACCGGGAAAGACTAAAAATATTTTCTAACAAGTATTGAAATAGGCTAATAAAAATACCTTTACAGTCAGAGTGCATACACGGGTTGAATTCAATCCGGCGACTTCTTATCTCAGTCAGTGCGGCATTGTCTAAATTTTTCTCGAGTCACAGTCTGTACTTCGGTGATGTTTCTGGTTTTGTTGTCATGTTTGTGAGCTGAAAAAAAATCCAAGGAGCACTAAGTTTGTTGTTTAAAAAAAAAGTAGCATAAATCCTTTTGTGGCTACAGAGGAAGCTGCATCTAGTGTGATAAACAGCCTCCAATGATGACACTCAGTGGCTAAGTTGCACTGTGGGTAATGTAGGCGCCAGTTTTTTTGAAAAGGAACAAGAATGTGCAGGAAAAAAAGTCAGATAGGGTAATAGGAGTGCAGTGCTAGACCTGTGGACTGCTTTTTTAAAACCTGGTCACTACATTACCCACAGTGCAACGCAGGCACTGAGTGACATCACTGGAGGCAATTTATCCGATTACATGCAGCTTCCTCTGGAGCCACAAAGGCTTTATACAACTTGTTGTCACATTATGCAGCAGTGCTTCCCAAGACCTGTAAATACCCCTTAATGTGGAAAATTGGTGGAGCTACCCTTTAAATATGTACGTAGGTATAGGTTAGTCCTTGTTGCTGCATCATGTTGCCAAAAAGTTTTAAATTGCCAGAATCCCCCTTTTGCGAAAACAAAACTTTTAATCCACTCAGCATCTTTAAGGAACTTGCTGTGATTTGATTTGTTTGCAAAATTCAGCTCCCTGCTCTGTATTTATCCTTGAGAAAAGATCAGCATCTCGATCACTACTGCCATATCAGCATCTATTTTTACAGCCTTTCCTGTCATTCAAACTGAAAGTTCACTCACTGCACAGTCTTCAAAAGTGTATAAAGGTCCTAATGGCACAGATTAAAAAGCAATTTAATACAGAAAAGGGGATTAGAAACACTATGGGCTGCACTAATCCTTAACCTTTAGTCCTGTTCTCATGGAGCCACAATATGCGCAAGACGATAGCATCACAGGACCCGAGTTAGTAAATTTCCATTAGGGCCGCCCTTCTTTATTCCCACCAGCACATTTAAAGGCATTAGGCATGCTTTGTCAAGGCTAATAAAAAGGGCCAGCAGTGCTATCACACACCCCCGACTTGTTTCGGAAAAAGCACTGTTCCATGTGAAGTTTTCATAAGCCATTATGATAATCTGCCCGAGTCTCTGAAGGGCAGGGGATAGACAGGCAGATAGATGCTTCTGGGGTGACTGCTCTACAGACTCTGCATGGATAGAACATTTTCTGTCTGTGTAACCGGGACAGAAACTCACTCCTATCTGCCAAGGAGAGCAGAAATGATAGACGACGAGGAGAGACGAGTCGGCACAGCGTCGGGTCAGAAAAGAAAAATAGGAACATTATGTGCAGGTGATAAAGAGGCAAAACAAGCTGAGAAACAGTGGAACGTATTCTCTCCTATCTCGTTCAAATTTGGAATTCCGTACGCGCTGCATCGCTGTGGTTTTGGAGCTTGCCCCTAAGTTGCCCTCACCTCAACAGACACTTTTTACAGTACACTTTATCCTTTCGCTTTCAAAATTAATGTTTGTTGTTTTTTTTTTCTTCATCTCCTCCTAAAATAGTGGGATTCACTCACACACGCCTGATTTGAGAAGGTGCGCATTTCCTCTTTTCCGTTTCCTTTTGGGCAGCCCGCTTCTAATCTCTGCAGGGGGAGAGTGTTTCTCTGAAACAGGGTCACACTGCGCATCAATCATTCATGTCTAAATTTGTGCAGCGCAAAGATTCAATTTTCTGCACTTTGTAGGGTCTTCTGTTGGTTATATGGTTTTATTTATACATCACGGTCCATTCATTATTTATTTGTTTTTGAGGCATCAAATGTTGATGCCGTTTTCTTGGTGGAAGAGCGTGGACGGACGAAACGTACCGTCAAATAAAGGCACTTTTTCGAACTTTAAACTTGCGATTATCATGTCGGCTCGTGGCTCCTCACGCAGCCTTAGACTGTTCCTGATGAACAACCGCGTCTCTGTCGCCAGCTCTCAGTGTGTGCTTCTCGGGGAAAGAGGACCTTTGAAACAAAAACTGTTGATATTGTGGTTCACGCTGTATGTTTGGCCACATGTCCTGCTGAGCACTAAATCTGTCTGCTTTTATAACCAAAAACTGTTTTGCAAGATCCTTCCCTCTCTCTGGCCTCTCCACAGCCACAGCGATGTAACTCCCACATCAATGCTCTATTTAAAGTCCAAACCTGTGTGTGTCTCTTCAACCCACTGTCAGCTTTTACACCCTTTTTGTTGTGATAGTATTGTATTCACCGCTCTTCTTCCTGTCCACAGGCCACTACTGAGCAGAAGAAGCTGAGCCATGCTGGATCCAAGCCCTCCCTCTCCGAGAGCAGTGGCCGACTCCCTCAGATAGCCATGAACACCTGCAAGTACAATGGCGGAGTGGTGAGACCACTAGTGGGCAGCCTGGCGTCCTCGTCGCGCCGCAACCTCGCGGAGCTCGACTCGGAGACGCAGCCCTTGCAGACGCTGCACAGCTCGGGCCTGGAGGTGGTGGTGTCGAAGGGCAACGGCGGCGAAGACCCCAGCAAGGCGTCCAACGAGAGCTTGGTCAGGGAGGGCAGCGGGCATGGTGGAGGCAGGGCGCCGCAGAAGAAGAACAGGGACATTGGCTACAAGCTCGGCCACCGGAGGGCGCTGTTCGAGAAGCGGAAGCGGCTCAGCGACTACGCACTCATCTTCGGGATGTTTGGGATTGTTGTCATGGTGACAGAGACGGAGCTGTCATGGGGGGTTTACACTAAGGTAGGTTGTGCATGTGTGTGATGCATGAGTGGGAGCTTTGTGTGTTGTCGTTGCTTTTGTTAAGTTTTGATTTGTGTGGGGCTGGCAGCTGTCAGATTTATGAAGAGTGATTATTAGCACAGACACTGGCATACTTTATCTAACAAAGGTGATGGGAATATTGCACAAATACAAATCAAAAGGAGTGCCATGTGATCTGTACTATGACTAACAGCCTATTGATTGGACAACAACTCAGAATTTGTCTTTTCTTATTCAGTCATTTCTCGACTATTGGTATGCTTTTGTTACTGGTTGCTTTTATTTGATATCCATTTTTCATTACTGGCATCGGATCAGAGTTGAGCCAAAGGGCTGGTTTGGATACAGGTGCCATTGTGCCCGTCTGTCTGTCAATCCCTGTGAAGACAGCATCTAAAATCACAACGTCACAGCAGGAGAGGGAGATGGAGAGAGGGGTAGTGGAGGAAGGGTTACGTACATAGAGATCTAGACAGGGAGAGGGAGAGAGATAAAGATGAGCAGAGATGAAGAAGAAGGAGGTCAACAGGAATAAAAGATGGGAATGACATTCCACGTGCTTTAAGCAGCATATTTTACTTGAGCAGATCAGAGTGGACACGACCCACAATGCTTTAGGAACGAGCAGGACTCTTGAGCAAAGACACCTGTTTCCAGGGTCATGGTGACCAGGTGACCACCCGTTGACCAGTTATTATTCCTCCGTGTTAGCTCTGCTGTGTCAGGGTATTTTGAGAATAATATGGTTAACTCAGTTCACTTGCAGCAGCCTCTAACACTGTATTTACTGGGCTGTTTACCTGAGAGCTGACATTGCAGTGCACTGCAGTATATAATAGGTCACGGTGCCTTTCATCTCTGGAAATAAGACAGTCTCTTCAACAATACAATCAGTGTGTGAGTGAAAACTGAACAGGACTGATTACCTTATAGGTAGTTGTGCACATATAAGCCCATTAACTACAAACTGTGTGTATTTAAACATTATGGATCATTCAACTTGTTGGAAATATAAGATTGTCTTATGCGTCAAACATGCATCACTCATATAAAGTACATATCTATAGTCGGTCTGTTCCCTACCATAATCACTGATCAGCGCAGCCTCAGTTTGGAGAAGCAGAGAGCCGCTCCAGCCCAGACGCTCAGCTTTGTACTGCAGTGAACTGAGTCCAGATGCAAAGCGAATTTTAACCACCTCAAACAAGGCCCACTTAAAAAAAACCTGTATCAGTTCAAGTGTACGTTGCAGATCAGCTGGGCCTTGCACTGTATTTCGCCGCTTGCAGATCACTTGTTGTGCCAATGCGTAGGGATACGGAGGTTCTACGGTTGAGAAAATGCAGTGCCAAAAGAAAGGGCAGTCTGATGGCGAAGTAAAACGGTGTGAATTTTCTCTATACAGCGTACACTTAGACTGATACAGATTTAGGTGAGCCTTGTTTTAGGTGGTTAAAATTTGCTTTGCATCTGTGCTGATCTGTGATTACGGTGGGTAACAGACCGACTCCAAATATGTACTTGACCCCACTTCAAAAAACATGAACTATCCCTTTAACTTGGCTAGTCGCTCACTACAATTTTTTATTGGCTTGTTGCTAACTTTGACATTTCTTTGGCATCCTTTGTTTATTTTCACTGGCCATTTACTATGTTCACTGGCTAGCTGCTAACTTTACTTCACTGACAACAGCCAGGCTACCTGTTGTTGCTACAAACTGTGTTCATAAGAAGGGAGGACTGAACCAAACAAAAAGTTGCAGGCTGTAAAAACAAGAGTTAAAGGGCGCTAAAATGCACAATTAAGTGATTCTCTGAGGGTTCATCTCTGCAAATGACCCTTCTCACTTTTAGAAATCAAAACTAGACATTTTCCTTTCATTCTCTACTTCTCAGACAGCCACTGGTTTCCATATTTTTCGCTGTACCATAAAATGGATATGCAGAGTCCTGACACTTGCATGTTATACATAATCTTTCAAGGATGTTCAAAAGAAGGAGGTCTAACAGCAACTGGGACTTGTTTCATAAGACAGAGCTAGTCGCTACTATATCAGTGGGTGGTGGTAATAATTCTCTTCTGTTTGCAAACCACCAAAGAAAAAGAGTGTGTCATTGTCTTTTCGCACATCGTTGCTTGTGGGGAAAGAGGCTTCCAGCGCTTCCTTTTTTGATTGTATAATGTCCTTTAAGGACAAAGTTATTGTCACATGGTGATGTAGCTGTGAGAACAGGCTATTTTTAAAATGCTGGCGCTTTCATGGAGGCTGGCATCAAAAGTTTGAGAGTCTCCTGCCAAAGTCTTTTAATTCATGATCTATAGGCTGCTGACGAAAGTGTTGTACTGTATGTCAGCTGACTGGAACAAATGTCAAATATAGTTAGGCGTAAAAGCTTTTGGTGCGCTTTGAAAACTCTTCAGCATTAATGTTAAGTACATTTGTAGCCAGCAGGTTTGAATGTTCCTTTCACGAGAGATGGTTTCCAGTCGTGTCCGTCCGAGTTATTACAACCTGCCTTTGATTACACATAGATAGATGAGTGAGTGTGGGTCTGTGCGATAAAGTAAATCAGTGTGGTAATCTATAGGATGATTTATGGGGTTTTAAGAAAGTCAATAGGTTTGTCTGCGACTGTTACTGAGGTAAGGTTCAGTCCATTCATCAAGCTGACCTCAGCTGAAATGGAAATGACCTCCCATCTCTGAGTGGTGCGGCGCCCCTCCTCCTCCGGCAGACAGGTAGCATGTGCAGCGGATGGTCCATTTTTCCGTCCCGCGTCACATCACGCAGCAGACACCAGAGGCTCAGCCAAGGTTTTCTGAGCCCTGAAGGAGGGAAACACGTTAAGAAGCGGCGAGCGCTGGGACTGAAAAATCCTTGAACCTCTGGCAGGTGGATTAATTGGTTTACTCAGTGTTATTTCAGCAGGGACTTCTCAAAACAATTTCAGACATTAGAATGTCTTGAGAACATGTCGCCGACCTGAGGGGCAAAGCAATCTAGTTGATAGCTAAAAATACATTCCGTAATATGGACCACCGAAGGACAGTAATATTGAGCAGCTCTCACTGTCACCGCACTGACGATTATGAACAATATTTCCACTTGTTGTTTTTGCCATTTGTTGTTGGCATCGTTATGATAATAACAACCAGAGGATCATTAGCCTGCTGCAGAGCGGCATTTTTACACCATGGCTGTTAAATTGATTTATCAAATGGCACTTTACCAGCATAGAGGGGGGACTTGAGTAGCACAGGTTCTCATTTCCTAGATCTACGGTCGCCCTGTACACACACAACCACACACACACACACACACACACACACACACACACACACACTGCAGCGCTTGCACCCAGCTGGCGTATTTATCACCAGTGACGCTCACGGTGTTGGCCCCCCTGCTAATGCTAGCCTTGCCTTTCCTGCACCTACCATTAACTGGAAAGTCCCCCTGTTAGTGCTGGGCTTTGATTAATTGGTAGTTTAGATGGTGGAAAACAGCATCCATAGATAATATCAGGCTGCACCTACACCTGCAGCTGCATTGTTTAGCAACATCCTGGCGGCGCCGTTTGTGTGCAAAAACCCATTATCTGGTCTCAGCCAGACTTTTAAGCTAATAAGTACTGTGCGCGCATGTGTGTTTGTTGCTATATATAGCTCTGTGGGCATATGCTTGTGTGTATGCACGTGTTTACATGGGGATACTTATATTTTCCATGAGTTCCAGCGGTTTTTCCAGCTACCTTGTTTTACCTAGTTGCTAAGCAGCTTCTTACAACTCAGAAGTAATTGACTATTGAGGCTAAATGTAGAAACTTAAGATGATGTAAAATGCATGTTAGTTTATCTGGTTGTTCCTATGTATACTGTCAGATTGTATACTGTAATACAAACGTAATAATTGTGTTAACTGAACATGGTTTTCTCTGATATATTTTTCCTTGTGTTTTTCTGTCATCACAGGAATCTTCATACTCATTTGCACTGAAATGCCTTATCAGCCTTTCCACTGTTATATTGCTTGGTCTTATAATAATGTACCATGCCCGGGAAATCCAGGTGAGTCTATCACAGATATGTGTTTTTAATTCAATTCAACAGATTTTAGTATCAGTGTTGTGATGATGATGATCATGATGTTAAAGAGGGTTTCTTATTTGGCAACTGAAAGAAACTAAGTTAAATAACGTGAAATATTGAAATAATACTGCTATCGCTTTTCAGTTATGTCAGCATGTCGATACAGTGAAACTTGTTCAATAATACAAATGCTTTAATAATGTTAACACATAATACACAAGTATAACTCTGTTAAGTGGTACAAAAACAAGAAATGCATTTCTGATATCACGAGTTTCTCTTTCCAACATGTCTTTGCATCTTTTTTCTTGTTCTGCTTGAAGAAATTTAAGAAATACAAATCAGAAGAGAAAGATCGTCAATGACTGATTTCTTTTATGCTGAAATAGATTGTATTTTCAGGACTGAATAAACTAAATTAGCTTAAAGGAAAACACAGTTTCAGTTTGTTTATATTTGGCGGACCCTGCCACCTTTCTAGCTTCAAACAGTGTTCTGGGGAATTTATTTTCCTCTGAGAACAGTTCGTTTATTCAGCTCTGGAAACATATTTCTGAGTTTGTATTATTTACTCCTTAAATAAGTAAATATGAATGTGAATATTAAAATTCTTCTCCAAAACTGCATAGTGCAAATTTAAAGTTAAATTAAAGTACATCTCACCTTAAGTATATTCTTCATTGGTAAAGCAACCAATTTAACCAACTGAATTAAATTAAATACATTCAGGTCCTGGATGCTACTTTCATGACCACAACTTTAAATCAAATAAAACCATTTTTAGATATCCTCTGCGTCGCTTCATACACATTTTACTTTGATTCCGCGCAACATTTTTTTAGATCTTTCTGTGGGTTTGATGTGAATAATATGTTTCTTACGGCCTGCTTTGTTGTTGATAAACACTTTGAAGATGATGGAAAAATAGAGAAAATGCTGACAAAGCAACACCAAACTAAAGAAGTAGAAGAAAATCCTAAAACAAGATCTCGCTGTCTGTTTTTGTTTTTCCCCAGCTGTTTATGGTCGACAATGGTGCGGACGATTGGAGGATAGCCATGACGTATGAGCGAATCTTCTTCATCGTGCTGGAGCTGCTGGTGTGTGCCATCCATCCCATCCCGGGCCAGTATGTATTCACCTGGACGGCGCGGCTGGCCTTTACCTACACGCCGTCGGTGGCCGATGCCGACGTGGACATCATCCTCTCCATCCCCATGTTCCTGAGACTCTACCTGATAGGCAGGGTCATGTTGCTCCACAGCAAGCTGTTCACGGACGCTTCGTCTCGCAGCATCGGCGCCCTCAACAAGATCAACTTCAACACACGCTTTGTCATGAAGACCCTCATGACCATCTGTCCGGGAACTGTTCTGCTGGTGTTCAGTATATCCTCCTGGATCATTGCTGCATGGACTGTGCGCGTCTGTGAGAGGTAAACACAGGGTTGTGAACTGTGGATGTTGCTGGGGGACAGGTTAATAAAACAAAACAAAATGGCTGCTGCACAATCACGTGTTGTGGATTACACCTCTCTTCCCTCACTCTCTTCGTCTCTGTTTCGTCCCGAGCTTTTCTGTGTTAGCTTGGTTGCAGTCGCTCATCTGCACTGATCCGCAGGATCATCAGGATAGGTGACATATAAATACTGTGCACATGTGTCGAGGATAGTGTACTCCAATACGCCCATGTAGTACTCCACCGCCCGAGTGCTTAAAAACACCCTGATATACGTTTCATTAGCTCAGCAATCGCTCCACGACTTCCCACTCCTTCTTTTTATTGCTATTTTAGATGGCTTGTCCATAATTCATGAGTGTCTAATTGTTTGTTTGCTGAATGGTTTGTTTTGATAATGCAGAGCAGCCCCCAGGATCCCCTAACCCGTTTTCTCCCCA
Organism: Acanthopagrus latus; assembly: GCF_904848185.1. Classification (NCBI taxonomy): domain Eukaryota; kingdom Metazoa; phylum Chordata; class Actinopteri; order Spariformes; family Sparidae; genus Acanthopagrus; species Acanthopagrus latus. The sequence continues at coordinate 10,088,485 of NC_051059.1, read as the reverse complement.
AAACTGCGCATCGGGCTTCATCTCAAGGGGGCAGCAACGATTCTCACTGAAAATGAAAGAGGCAGGGAGGGTTGAAAAGCCTTTTCTTTCTCTTTTTTTTTACTGTCTCGTTTTGCATTTGCATAGGGAAATGAGACGCTAATGCCAGCTTTGATGTTTCAAAGTCATTTTTGCGTAGTTGGAGTGGAAGGGGGGACTTGAGTAGGCTGGGTGGGAGAGTTCTTGTCAGACGCGATGTGATGCTGCACATGTGCTGCACTGTAGAAGTCACGATTCAGCTCAGAAGAAGGCCCTGATTACAGACGCTCAGTGTCCTCCTGCAGCTCACCTCGCCTGCTTTTACTGTGTCCCTCCCCTCCCCTTCCCTTACCTCTCCTCTTAACTACCCACCCGTGTTAACGCCTGTCACTAACCTCCCCACTCCCGCACGCCCAACCCTGGATCCTCTGGGACCTTCAGCACCTCCAGCTGTTTTGTTGGAGGGGTTTAAACCTCACAGACCGAACCAGCAATGAGCCCTTTGACACCAGCTCCTCTGGAACACACTGAGGTGTAGCTGGTGTCGCTTCAACTCAGTGTGGGCATATGTTCAAATCAACACCGTCCACTTTGTTTACTATTTGTAATGCCACCGTACACTACACACTCCATTTGGGGATTTCATGGCTTGTTCGCAGCCTTAAAGACGTAAAGTAATTGGCTTTTCTTAATCAAACAAGAAGATGGATACCACTCTCATGTTCTTCTGGTAAATATGTTGCTGGAACCAGCAGCCAGCTGGCTTAGCTTAGCCCAAAGTCGTGAAACAGAGGGGAACCGGTTGCCAGGTAACCAGCTGAAGCTCCAGGAAGTTAGTGGCTTCAGCCCAGAAGTAGACGAGCACATAACCCCATGTAAAACATTTAAAAGGTGCAATATGTAAGAATTTTGGTTTAAAACATTATGAAAATAACTACAATTATCAACATAATGTCAAACAATCACAGTCATGATGTTGTGTCAAAGACTTCTTTGCATTGTGTTGCATAAATACAGCATGCTAACCAGTTAGCCCATACTCCGATAGCAAACTGTGTTGTTATGCTATTGGAGTAGCTACAACACTAGCTAACAACAGCTTGTAGTTAGCTCCTACATTACGTCTGACTAACTGATATGGACATGGCGTTTGTACTGACAACAGTGGTGTGGCAATCTGAAATTGTGTGGGGGGGGGGGCACCAAATCACGCAAAATGCCAATTACAAAAATATGATATGATTTGTGAGCATCGAGGGAGTTTCTTACCTTTGGATGGAGCCAACTTGGTGCTAAGCTAAGCTAACCAGCTCCTGGTTTCAGCCACAGCACAGACATATAATTGGTATCAATCTTCGCTTCTGAGTCTCTAAGTGGATTTCCCAAAATGTTGAACACTTATTTAAATTTGAATCTCTTTAAACTGAAGATATTGGCTTAACATCGAATTACTGCTATCATTGGGTGTCCAGCATCCCTTTAAAGCAGGATCCATAAAATGATCCACGAAAAAAACTGAATAATGGACATCCTACATGTCACACCCCTGATCCTACAGTTACAGAGTAGATGAGATGAGGATCTCTAACAGAGCCTTGGTTTTCTCAAACACATATTCTGTGACACACACACACACACACACACACACACACACACACTTCCCATGAGCAGTGCATGCTGACAGCCCTTTGGTTTCAGTTTAAGAATAACATGTGTGTTCAGATGGGGTGGAGTTTTTTTGTATGAATGCGTGCGGGCATGCACATGTAGGTGTGCGTGTGTGCATGTGCGTGTGTTTCTATAATGTTTTGCTGTACTTTCTATTTCCCCACTATGCTGCTCCATAGGGATACCATGTGAGTCCTCGTTCTCTAGCCGTGGAAACAAAACAACTTATCATTTTTGCACCGAGCTGGCGCCACTGCTGCCCTGAGTGGGGTTGGAGGGTGGGGTGGTAGTGGGGTTGAACGGGCAGCCCCTCTAAAACAATTGACCGATGATCCTTTCCAAACTCAGTGTGGCAAAGGAGGATTAGGGAGGCCCTTTAGTTGGCATGTAAGTGGCACCATCCATCTGCTAAGAAAACAGGCTGTTAGTGGCTTTAGGAGCACAGCAGAGAGCAACGGTGTGAGCAGCACTTTGAAGCAAGCGTCTCTTTGCTAACTATTGTGTGCTAGGCCGGTAGGGGCTGGAGGAGAAGGAGGAGGCGGAGGAGGTGGAAGAGGAGGAAATTTGTGCTAAAATGGAGCAGCTCCTTCAAGTCACCTTCACGAATCTGCCAGAGGGCAATTTGTCTTTCCTCATTTTTTTTTCTCTCCCTCTCCTTATGCAATTGTTATAGATCCATATTACACAAAAAGTCTTTTTAGCAGCAACTCCAAAGATTTGTCGAGGAGCAAAAGCCTCTCCGTTCTTTGTGTTCACACATTACCATCCCATTATGTGTCTCCCTTCACGAAATTAATTGAACAGTGTTGTAATGGTTTTCCACAGACTTTTGTTGCTTCTGCCCCAAAGATTTTTTGCTCTCAAGGTGAAGACAGTTTGTCTCCTGCAGCCAAAAGAAGGAAGCGAGTGCGCGAGGCGAGGTCAAAAGCATTTTGTGCACTTCTGGGGTGTGTCTCACAATCTAGCACAGCATGGTTTTGATATATATATACATATATATATGACCAGTGTTACGTAGTTCAAAGATAGGCAGGTAAATGAGGGCATTGCTTTCCATTGTTGCGCAACACATTGTTCTTAAACTGAGACACTGTGGACGGAGGAGTGTGATCCGCGCTGAATGCAGTGTCTCCAGTTTTTTTTCTGTTTACACCTGTGAACTGAATGTCCTCATCCCCGCCCCCCCACCCTCGCCCCTTCCTCTGGTAAACATCGAAACAGCATGCAAGTTTTCATGTTTACTTACCGATCCCATCATTTCAAGTAAATATATAAATATTTAAAAAAGTGGAGAAAAAAAAAGAGGCGCTTGTTTCCCAAAGTGCTGTGTGCGACTTCTTCTGTTTAAAATGCGCCGTTACACTGTCACACTGACCGAGCTCCTGAGCCAATCAAAGGGCAGTACGGTGTGAGATTGGACGAGCACGGCGTCTACCTGGAAAATGCCTAGGTGGGGGGAATGAAAGACGCACAACCCAGCGGGACAGAGAGGGATGGAGGGGTGGAAGGAGGGCTGAGTTGGGAGGAATGCTAATGTTACATTGGATGGATTTAACGCTGGTCACTGGCCTCCGTCTTCTCTTGATACAGTCCATCTTCAGAGCTAACCTAGCTCAACTAAGCTCCTTAACTAAGCTCTTTTGGCTTCTCCCTCACTACCATAAGGCTCCCTCCCTCTCTCTCTATTACTCCTGACTGATCCTTTGCAGATCTCCTACTGTACCCATCTAACGTGGCATGCTTTGCGGTTTTCCCTCATCTCTCCCCACTACTGATTCCCCGTCCCAGTGCCTCCCCTTATCCATACCAAGCAGGCCTAATCTCTCAGTTACACACTCGCATGCATGCCTTGCCTGCCTCCCTCCCTGGTTTCTCGCTCCTTTTTTCCCTCTAACTGTTATCTAATGCTCTTCCTCTCCTGTTCTCTAACTCTGTTATCTGAAACAAAATGCTCTATTTCTAGGTGATGTGAGTGAGACCGCTGTTTCTCACCTCGCTTTCTCCGGCGAGGACCCGTAGGCTACATGAAAAGAAAAAAAAAAGAGAAAAGTCAAGCTCTCAGAAAGTTTAGCTGACTTTCCCTCAGAGCGCAGCGCCGGATTATCAGGCTTGAGTTACTAGCCAGCTACACCTCCACCTCTACCCCGAGGTCTGACAACCAGATTGTGTCATCGGTTAGCCACAAGATACAAACAGCGCCGGCCAAGAACAGGCTGTCCGAGTGTCTAACCAGAGAAAGGCACACCGCTGCAACTTGAACTTTCTCACACCAGCCACAGGTTTACATGAAATATTCAGGTAGATTTTACACATTTACAGTTCGCAGGCTACGAGTGCAACCACACGGCTCGATCACTGACACACATTTAACAATGTGAGGCAACAGCAAAATATGCCTCATTATTCTACTCAAGGAACAGATGATGGTAACTTTGCAATGTATCTATACTTTCAAAGCATTTCTGTCCTCAAACAATGGCATTAATCTGCCAGAAGTCATAGAACAAATGGACGCTGATCCAGTGTGGGATCAATGTGCTAAACAGTGACTTAGCGTTCTATATAGTTCGCTACACATTTTCAGTCTAAGCGTTAAATACACCTTTTCCTTAAACCGGATCATTGACAACATTATCTTTAAAATGAGCATCTCTTCCACAAAGACAGACTGATTTTATGCAAAGACTTGCAACCTCAAGGACAGGCGGATTCTCTATGCTTTGATGACTTGATCTGATAATTTGTTTTTAAGCTATGCATGCTCTGCAGCCATAGTATTGATTGCAGCCTATGGCAAAGTCATATACAAAGCCTGCCAAGGATATTTCAATAAGAAAGAATGTGGAAGTTATAATGAGCCAAGATATGATTTGCACTGAAGATCAGGAACTGAACCTCTGCTCACAGACAGGTAGGAGTAGCTTAAAGAAGAAGGTTCCTTCAGATGCTGCTTGCCCTGAAATACATGACACCACATCCAGTTTCAGGCACAGCTGATTTTTCTGTGGGTTTGCTCTGTCCATTGTCGGCAAAATAGCTGCTGCAAGCTGCAGTATTTCCTACAAGTTTGAGAGATTCACTGTAGCTTCTCTGAACTAGTGAACTAGTCTGATTTTTTGAATCACTGAGCTCTTATCCAAGTCTCACTGCAGAACGGACTTAATGCTGAGTCATGTGCTCTCTGGCTTTCTTTTCATGTGAGATTTGAGCCATGACGGAGAGAAAAACATGTTTACTTGAGTAGGCGCATATTACCAATCTAAAATGGCAAAACCACAAGTAGCTCTGAGCTGTTAAACTGCACAAGTATTTGTGAGCACTGCATCCCCTCATGCCTGGTGAAGTGCACCCGCTTATCTCAAGTAAAATCTATTATCTATAAATTATTTATTTATTAGGGCTGCAAAAATGCCCCAAACAGCCTGAGATTTAAACGAAAAGGGATCCAAACGCAAGACAGGAGGAGGCAGGCAGGTAAAAGAACACAAGGTGAGCTTTATTAACAAATCTGATATCCAATAAACAAAATCCAAAAGGCAAGTTACAAAATAAAGTCTATAAAAAGCTGGCAATGAAGTGCATGAGTGCAGAAAAACTAAATAAGCACAAACCAAATAAGCACTGGGAACACAGACAGGAATACAGGAGACACATGGCTGACACAGAACAGCCAAACTTGCAAAGACACAGACTTAAATACACAAGAGAGGGAAAACTAACAAGACACAGGTGAAATTAATAGGGAAATCCAAAAAAGGCAGGGAAAATGACAAAGGAAGTAAACCATGACACATAAGGAAAGAACCACAAAATACAACAGGAAACCACAAAACTAAAACACCCCAATCCATGACACTAACTGCATTGTAGGCGAGGACTGCTTCAATCACGGCAGAGTACTTTTTGAGCCCAAGCTCAACTCAACCCGGAACAGAACATAAGCTCTCACAGCTGAACGAAACGGTAATGTTGCTGAGTAATTTAATCCTATCAAAGTTCCATTGGCCTCAGGAGTTCACTTCCATGAGGACAAAGTAAATTATGTTGCTGATAAATTCACCCCCCTACTCACATTATCTGTGACAGGGTCGGGTGAGAATACTTTGAAATAGTCAGTTACTGAAAACAAATTACATGGTAGTCTCTGTAACCAGTAAAGTAAACCACTGGATTCTAAAAAAATGCTTTCAAATAAACAAACACAAAAGTTCTCAAGAAAACATGTTTAGTTTAATAATGTCTTATTATATAGGAGCGATATGTAAGAATTTGACAGTTGCTAACTAGAGCTGCTGTTAGCTAGTTAGCTCAGTTAGCCATGCAGCTAGTGGTCCAGACTGGGAGCTCTGAGCACCAGGGGAATATTGGTGTTTATACTGTTAGCACTGGACCACGGGACGAATGCCAGCTGGTTAGCATGCTAACTTCAATAGCTATTTCTATGTTGTAAGCTGTAGGATGAGTTTCTCTTGAAGGTCTGCATGTCTCAGCATCAACCACAGGAGAACAAACAACTGTAAAAATCACCACTTACCATGGCAGAATCAACACCTTTAAACACCTTTTTTTGCACTGGCATAATGTGGGGCACCTGACCGTGGTTAGGGATTAGTGAAACAGTTGGCAATCTCACAGGCGCCAATGAGAAAGTGTTACCTGAAAGCCAAACTTGGTGTTGTGGGCAGAAGTGCAGGAGATTAGGTGGAGTGCTGAGTATGCTGGGAAGACTGGGAACATGAAAGAAAATGCTGAGGTGTACTTAGTTGGCAGTGGAGTTGGAGTGGTGGCGGTGCTTCAAAGCTCTCCGTGTCCCCTGAAGGTTAGATACCCACAGTTTGCAGCAGAGTAAACTTAAACACTGCTAGGTATGTGATGAATTCCCTTGAGTGTATTATTTCTGGGAGTAAAGTACCTTTTTTAAACATTACATGGGGAATGTTGTAATCATTTTTTCCTGCTCAAGCACAGGTTCGGTAACAGGCTCTGCAGGGACTGTGATGCCAGAATTTACTATTGAGTTTTGTGGAGGTGTCTTCAACCTAATTCAATGACACATCTGTCATAGGACACTCACTATCTGCCTAACCCCAGAGACATAACCACACTGCAGCACTGTAACATTAAGATTAAGGGATTTCTGATCAGAGCTTCCTGTCTGGTTGCCTTTGAGATTAAGAAGGACAGAAAAGGTCTGACTCTGTGCAAAAAAAAAAAATACTTAAGTGCTCAGCTTAAATATGAAAGTTTGCAAGGGGAGGTCCACAAGACTGTGTCAAGGGTTTTACCTTAGCTGACACGTTTGACTTCATTATTCGTGATGGAGTGACTTGCAGGAAATCTGACTAGTTAAAACAGTGTACTCTTTGGACGTTTTCATATAGCATCTTTAAAATGGATGAGATTTGCAAACACACACATTTTATCAGTTTTGGCAACGGAGGCCTGAAGCCTGCCTCGCTGCAAAACTGGCAAGTCAGCAAACCCAAGCAGCTCTTTAGTTTTGGAATCACAACTTGGCTGACAGTAATACATTATGTATAGTTTATTATTACAGTTCAATCATACCATATTGCCATGTGTGCAAAAAGTGATTTCAACAATTATAAAGTTGTTGTAACAAAAGCTCATTAAGTCCTATTTAATCAAAACTGATGTCTGGTTCTGCAGCACAGCAAGCCTCTTTTGGTTTATATTTTAAGTTAATTGGCTAAAGTACAATTCCAACACACCTTGTGGGAATGCTACTACTTCATGTTTGGTTATCGGATGAGGGGGTCACAGTGACATTGAGCCCCTTGACTGGTCGAGTGTGTTTAAGAATTCATTAGTCGGAATTAAACTTGGGCACAGCGCCAAGAGATGCCGAAACTTTCTGTCCTTTGCATTCATGTTTGAAGGTGAAGTTTGAACGAGATGTCTCACCTAAAGAATTCTTACAGTTTGATTAGGTTTAAGTGTGCACATTACGGGAAAACCAGGGAAAGAGGAAACATGTAAGAATAGCGGGATGTTAAGATTGTGTAAGTTTGTCCAAGTGGAGGAGTTTTCCTTTCCAAATGAACAACAGTTTTGTGTGACTTTTTAAGAGTGTCTCACTGTGTGTCTTACAGCTAAATGCTTAAGTACTAAATGATAACATCAGTATGCTAACAATCTCACATTTTTTCTCCAAGTACTTGTGTTTCTTTTCCAAGCAAGCAACAGTTTTATGTACATTTACAAAAACTGTCTTATGTCCTCCTATTAAATGCTTAACTAACTAATGCTAAAATTAGCATGCTAACACGTTCCCAGGACAATGCTAGCATGTTGATGTTTAGCAGGTATAATTATTAATGTGTTCACAATCTTAGTTTAGCATGTTAGCATGCTGACATTTGCTAATTAATGATAAACAGAAGTAAGGTTGAGGCTAATGAGAATCTTAGTTTTGTAGATATAAGTAGTAGAGGGCAACAGGGAGGCAATGTCAGTGTTCACCAGATAATTAAAAATCAAGACATCAACAAGGGTATAATGGGTCAGATACAGAGAGAGATAGGTATTGTAATTCCTTTACAATGTCGAACCGTTTTAACAGTATAATGAAAATAACTTTCATCAACTTAGCTCAATGAAGTAAGTTGGACTGTTGTTTATTTTCATTTAATAAAACTCAGATAAACATTACGTAATGCACACACCATAAAAATGCTACAGTCCAATTGGTGCTGCTGCTGCTGCTGCTGCTTGCTTGCTCTGCATATTGGCTGCGCCGTAAAAACACTGTTAGCTTTGCAGTTTTTTAATTGGGTCATCATCACTTTGAGTTTAATCTGCTCATGTTTACTGCAACTATCACACTCCCTGAGGAGCATCCCAACATATTTGTCCCCAAGTAATCTCAGCCAACGCTCAAATTCATTTATATCAACAAGCTCGCACTTGTTGAAAAAAATGTTTTAATTTGTTTTTGTTGATGTGAAACCAAAAATGCAGGAAGACGAGGGGAAGTGCTGTTGTAGTACGCAGGCGATATCTGCAGAATGTTAAGCAGTCACTTTTGAATATGGAGGAAGTCGTTTGCTGCAGCTGCTGACCAGTGGATGAAAGTAGAAACAGGGGCAGTGCTGTGGAAGTTTGATGTATAGCTTTCAGTCTAGGATCAGCTTTTGCATGTATTTCTGCATATTAAAAGTCTTCTCAAACAGTTGTTACACAACAATGTGTGATTTAGAAACAAAAAACAACATTTATTTTAAACCTACCTTAAACAGCTCACTTATTTGTTAGCACGCTGAGCATCCTCATCCCCATAGTGAAGCAGTGTGTCATGGTGGTTTTAGAGATTTTATGCATGTGAAGTGATTCACTCCAATATAACAGCCCTGGAACGAAAATACATTAAACAAGTAACCTCTGATAAAAATGTGATACTTTCCATAACAAATCCATTTGATAGAAGCTAGTGACTTTACGTTTATTATAAATATCCAAGTATTGCATGCACAAACGCTTTTATTGCCTTTTTAACCTTGGAAATATTGAGTATTTTAGCATTTGTAATCAAACATTTCAAATATTCCTGACCAATTTTGTTTGTTTTTGTGTGTATGTATTTGTGTGTGTGTATGTGTGTGTCTTGTACTTGTACTTGATATGTAGTGAGGACTGGATCTTTAATTGTCAAAGTGAGGACATTTTGCAAAGTGAGGACATGATGGAAATAAAGGACATCTTGGTCGGTCCTCACAAGTTTAAAGTGCTGTTTGAATGCTAAAACTTGGAGTTAAGGATCCATTTAGAATTATGAATAGGTTAGGGTTAGGACAAGGTTTAGACCCTTAGTTTTATTAGGTAAGTGGGTAGAGAATTCATGTCAGTAAAACCCTTACAAGTGTGTGTGTGTGTGTGTGTGTGTGTGTGTGTGTGAGACACTCTATCACATTTGGTCCATTGTTACTGTTGTGTGTGTTCAGAGGTTGTGTTGTCATCTTTGGCAGCTGTATTTTTAATCGTCATGCTGTATGTATTATAGGCTCATCTACACACAGTGACAGTGAGAATTATTAACCGACTGTGAATCATTAGTCGCACACATAAACAGAGAGTGTTTTAATAATGGGTAGGAATGACAAGTTCATACATTAATGATAGGATATTTGGGTTTTATTACACATTACTATCGTCAACTTGTTTAGCTGCAGATTGAGCCATGGAGATGTTATCTGAATCATGCCGTACTCCCTCCTCTAACCCACCACAGAAGCAAAGTTTCAGAGCTCATTTGGATGTCAACGACAGTATCATTTCTATACAGTATTGGATAAATAACTGAGATATTTGAGTTAAGTGATTTCAGGATAATGCTTTCGCTGCAGAGTGTCTGATAGGGAGGATTTAACAGTGGGGGATAAAACTGTCCGCTCTAGACATGATATACCTCTTGTCCTGGAATAGGTTGAAAGTGGTGCCAGCTCTTCTCCATGCTATTCCAAAACTTGACACAGTATATTGAGAGCCTTAAAATGCTATTGATCAGCTCCCCACTCAGCTTCTGTCTCTCTTCCCCCGATTGCTGTCTTCTGCTCTTTTTCAGAATTACTGAAAAATATGTGCGCTGAAAATATATCGCCACATCCACCATTAGAAAAACAGATAGTAAAACAGCAAACATTTTATTGCCCAAAAACAGATGGCTTCTGCATTTTTGTCAAATATATTTATGGGGTATATATTTAACAGAGAGAAGTCTAATACTTTATCCAGTGTGCCAAAAGGTGCAGCACATTTCTGCCTGCCTTGAAGACATGACTCACTCTCTCCACGCCTCGATGACAAGATGAATGAAATTTACATACTAGTCACTTGTAATTACAATATTTAGCCAACTGATCAAGTTTAGCCCCCTGGCAGCTATCAAAGGGCAGCTGCTGAAGTGTTGGGATGCAGGTAAAAGAGACAGCGGTGTCAAATTCAATGAGCTTCTTGCTTTGTTACTCATCCAATCCCACCCCAATGTTTGCAAATGAAAGCACATCCGAGAAGACGCACAATCCCCCCCGACCTGATATAATACTGCAGTATTTGTCAGAGGTGGTTTTCATCTCTAGACGGACGCCAGGTTTTCCCGTCGGTCCCCTGCTCTCAATATACTGGCTTTGAAGCATGCAGGATGCAGACATCTTTTTTATTCCTGCATGGTATTGTACAGACTGCTTCTCTGCATGTCATTTTCGAAGCTTGAGTCCCACAGAACGCACACTTTTTGTCACTCTGAGGGGGGAAAAAGTGCTCATAGTTATTTTCTCCTCTGACTTTGAGCATGATTAGAGACATGAGAGTGTGAGTTTAAAGAACTGCAGAAGGCATGATTAGTTGGTTGATGATATTTGATAACAATGGACTGTCTGGGGGGAGAAAGAGGAGCGGACATTTCTACAGAACCAACCCAGGGTTTTGGTTTTTTTTTTCCCCCCCCCACTTCAATTTTGAAAGAAAACCTTAAGGAATTCATCATCTGGCCCCAAGTGTTCCAGTCTGTACTTGTGCACTAATTAGAGGTGATTGTTCCAGCCATTTTGAGTCGACATGCTGGGCCACCGCTGGATAATTTGAAGTTGTTAGCAATTCATGATTGGCCAAGTCCCCTTTAGAAAAACCTCAACAAAATCCCAAGAAATAAGACTCCGTCCACGATGTCTTGTCACAAGAGTGTTAGCAAGATGTTGTCTCAAAGTGTCTAATGAACATTTGATTTTAGTTCCAAAATTAATTCTTATCTGATCTCCTCCTAGACAGCCCATTGGGAATAATGAGGCGAGTTGAATGAGGGTGGGTGTGTGAGGCAGATTTGCCTCTGTGATGGACTTTTGTCTTGCAGCAAAAGGTATGGGAATGTCATCGTCACTCCAGCTTTGTACAGTGTGTTGTTCTTCATAGAAATATCTTTGTGTATTCACTGTGGGGCCTTTGGACTGACAATTCAAGCATGGCTGTCAGCTATTTTCAGCGAACAACATGTTTGAAGTGATGATTTGCATTGCCAAACCTTTTTTCTCGGGGGGGCGGGGGTGGAGCAGCGTAAACACTATGGAGTAAGCTTTGCAGCCAACCGTGACCAATAAGCCAATTGTTAGTTTGACTTAATGCAGCTGTGTGTGCATTTTGGGATGCTCTGACATAACATTCGTTGGGTTGTCACATTCAAATCAAGTTTGACCTGCGGTACTCTCGATCCAGTCACTTACGGCGACATGGCCCGTCACGTTGTCATTTGAAACATGTCGTCTAAAAATTGTCATTTCTATGCTAATGTGTGACTAGAGTAAGTGATTTGGACTCAGACCCATTTTTTTATGCTCCTCCATATCATTCCTTTCACCAAATGGTTAATTTCTTATATTGATATACACAGAACATGCAACACATGTTCAGTGGTTTTGCTCTTTCAGTTTGGCATCATTTCATCAATTTCGTTAGAAAACGAGTTTTGTCAGTTTGAGTTTCCTCCCATTAAACATGTTTCTTCATTAAACTCTCTCAGATCGAAATTACAAAAAGAAGAAGAATAGAAATTAATTTTATATATACATATGGTACCTTCATTTTTGTTCCTCAGAATGAACTTTTGAGGCATTGTTTTTTTGCCAACCTGCCAAACTGGCTTCACAAAACAGGTGTAACATCTCGTGTCATGATTTTTTCCTCCTCCTCCCCCCGCAATCTTCACCACCTCCACCTCCTCCACTCACCACCCCTGTTTGATTCACACGGCACCACGTCATTCTCCAGCATGCTCACATTCAAGCCACTGTGTGCCGCTTTACTGACTGTGTGTATCCTGCTTCTGCTTATCTTCGTCACTTCAGGTATCATGACAAACAGGAAGTGACCAGTAACTTCCTGGGAGCCATGTGGCTCATCTCGATTACCTTCCTCTCCATTGGCTACGGGGACATGGTACCACACACGTACTGTGGGAAAGGCGTGTGTCTGCTTACAGGGATTATGGTGGGTTCCTCTCTTCTTCACTCAGATAAATACATAACATTCTCACAGGACTCTGCCTGGAACAGTTATAAAACTGAACACTCGCTGCCAGCTACACTCTCACCATGACTGAACTGCAACAAGAAAGACACAACTTTGAACAAACTTTATATATAATTCTACTTGTGTAACTTTTACAGAGTCAACAAATGTGAAGATTTTGAGACCATTGTTTTTCTGAGATCTGTAAGAGTCTATTACTGAAGATACTGAATCCCCATAGAATAAATGTGAAATTGAAAATCATCCAAATACACATGCCATTTTATTGAGCACATTCCTCTCTTAAAAGCATTTTTTCACGTATCGAAGAACTTGTGTTTTGTCCTCATGACATGAATTCCAAACAATATCTGTCTGGAATAACAAATTATGAAATTGTTTTAAAGATTAAGGTGGATCCATGCATGTTGATTTTGCGTTTGATCTATTTAGTGAAGCTCACTAAAAACGTATTGTCTTTGCACAACAGGGAGCTGGTTGCACTGCGCTAGTGGTTGCAGTGGTAGCCAGGAAGCTGGAGCTGACCAAGGCTGAGAAGCATGTCCACAACTTCATGATGGACACACAACTCTGCAAACGAGTGAGTCACCGCACACTACTGCAATTAGAGTAATTTCAATATCATATTGCTTTTTTGATTTAACATCAAGGGGTGGTTTTTAACCAATATATGATGATGGTGTGAGGTTTGTTGGTAACTTTGTGTTGCTGCCATTCTTGGCTAGACCTCCATGGTTAAAGAGATCACTGTTCTCTCTTGGACTAACCTGGTTGAATAAAGTTAAATAAAATAGAATAGTTGGATCAAGGAGTGATTCATTTAAATTTCAGACTGTGTTCTTTTGATTAGTTAGTTAAAGTGTGGACTAAACCTTGACTTTGCTGCAGGCATATTGGGGTCCACGCTCCCAACAAAGAGGCTTGAAGAAGTGAAACTAAAAAAACAAAAAAATTACCCAGTAAAAAGATTGGATTGTATTGAATTGTAAACTCTCTGACAGGATCACAAGCATGTTGTATATTTGAAAGCCTTTACAACTCTCTATATTTTGTATTTAACTTGGTGTAATGTTGTACTGAAGTGGTTTTATGCTGTTTCTATTATACATACTTAAATATTTTCTTATACTTTCTCTGTCATTATATTTCATTAGACGGTATTGATAATATACATTAATACAGGCCACTGTAGCTGCACATACTGTATGTATCATAGTGTATTTATCTTAGCATCTTCATTCGATACTGAACTGCATTTCCTTGTCTCAGTACTTGTTCTCCCTGCAATGACAATAAAAAATAATCCAATCTTAACTAATCTTATTAATCATGGATGTGTGATAAAGCCCCTGGAGAGGCAGCTGTACGTCTAACATCTCACTCAACCTTGGTTCACAGGTAAAGAACACAGCTGCCAATGTACTCAGGGAAACATGGCTCATCTACAAACACACTAAGTTGGTCAAGAAGATAGATCATGCCAAGGTGCGGAAACACCAGCGCAAGTTTCTTCAAGCCATTCACCAGTAAGTCCGGCACAGCGTTTGTTTTGTGTCATCCAATGTAACTATGATAAAATGTTTGACAGAAATATGACAGGGTTGTCCAAAACAACAACTACCAAGAGGAAACAATAAGCATGCCCAATGAACAAGTGTGTTACTGAAAAATAGTTTGGTAGCAGATTTAATTACAGCTTGGTAATAACATGGTAATAGTTGGGTAAATAAGAGCAATAATTAAGTTCCAATTACCATGTAATGACTAAAGTGATAACCAGTAATACCTATGTATCAACAATGGGTATATCTGGGTAGTCTTAGACTGAAAACTATGTAATACTAGTAATGAGGAGAATGAATCATTTGGAAACACATTTAAAGACAGAAGATACATTAAAGATTTAGTATAATAAACAAAACAAAATAAAGAGTGCATCTTTGGTTTACTACCGGTATCAAAATAAAAGGAGCTACCTAATGAAAACAACCACAAACAAATACAGCTACTGATTATTTAGGCCATTAGAACACCCTGTTACCATTTTCAGTCCATACTATTGTTAAATATTACTGATATAACCATTTAATGTTACCAGGTTTCAATACTGTCACCAAAATATTACTGTGCAATTATTAGATAGTTTCCCTGTGATGACTCTTTTGCCCCTTACTACCTTGTTACATTCAGTTTCAGTTTAATATTACCAAGATATACACAATGATATACACAATGTTTAAACTGTAGCAAGCTATTATCTGGTTATTATTTTGGTAGTTATATGCTATGACACTCAAGGTGTAAGAATTCTCGTAGAAATAACATAACAGTAAAGACGTCTATGTGTTGTTTTGCAAAGATATCTACTGATGTTGCTAACCGCTCCAAAGCTCCTAGCAGTGTCAACACCAACACTCTCCTGGTCCCTGAGCACCTAGCTGCACAGCTAGCTCAGCTAACTAGCTGATGTCAGCTATAGTCGGCAGCAGTTAGCAGTTACTCTGTTGATATGCTGCCCCCTTTCATGGTTGAGTATGAATTCAACAGGTGGTCAATTCTTACAAAGTGCACATATTATTGTAGCCTTGTTAAGCTGTCCGTCATTATTACCACGTTATCACTGAGCTGCAATGTTAAGGCCTCCTAATATTTATGATGATGTTCAATAAATGTGATTTTGTTAACAGTATTTGTGGCACAAAATATTATGGCTGTATCATTTATAGTTGTGTTGCTAATAACCTGCTGAACTGTTGTCTTAGCTCAGGTTCATAAATTACAATTACAATTTCCGCTCCTAGAGTACCATTTCCTCTGATTGTTATGCTCAAACACATGTAAGCTCTCTCACATGCACACACTTACAAGAGCACACACACGCACACACTACAATCTAGTGTAATGGTCCTTCCTATTCCCCTCCCTGTCCCCCTCTCCCTCCGACTCCCCTTTGACCCTGTGCTTACAGTGACAAGTGTAATGGTTTCACTCGTTTCGTGAATGTTGTGGGGTTAAAACTCTGTACTGTGTTCTGTCTTTGTTTTGCTCTATCACCGCAGAGCTCAGAAGTAAGTTGAGTCTTCTATGTATCCTCCTCCTACTGTTTCCTCAACATCCTCCTCCTCCTCCTCCTCCTCCTTTCTCCATGTCTGCGTTTGACATGCATGAAAAAAAAGCGTTTGTTACCAAAAAAAAAAAGAAAAAAATGGAAGAAAAATGCTGGATGCTGAATCGTTTTGGTTTTTTCTTTAACTTCAGTGTTCCATTTACTTCCCTCTCCCTCCCATCCCCCCTTTAAATGGAATGAAACTACAAAAAAAAAAAGCATCAACATTTTGTCACAAGTGTCAATAGTGGAGGGTTGTCTGGAGAGAGCGTGTGAAAGAAAAAGCATCTTGCACAGAATGAGCTTTTGTTAGCCTGGCCAGCGGTTCATAATCATCTACAATGTACCGTATACTGTTGCCCATGATTAATATAGCTGCTCTGGAGGCTATATTAACCTGCATCCACAGATCTCATCCTACACTGCTGATGGTTTTGTGATGACATGAACACACACACACATACACACAGACACACACACACACACAGAGTAATGTACTGTAGTTTTAATGAGGTTGAAATGTTTGCTGTTGTTTTAACATTGATTTTTTTTTTCCTTTCTCGCGTAAGATCAAATGCCACAGCTTGCACGTGACACTGATGCACGAAAAAGACAGAACACGTAGGTCATAGGACAAAACTGCGCTAATAATGCGCCACGCTAATAAGTGGCGCTTTTTAGCTTTTAGCCCCTATTCTTCGACAGCCATAAGGGATGACAAAGCGGAGCAAACAGACGCGCAGGAGCTGAAGCGGTTTCCTGCAGAGATAGAGCCGTAAGCGAGCAGTCTCACTCTGCTCTGATATACTGATTTGCACATGAATAAATGCCCTTGAATGTCATCCTGTCTCATAATTTGCCGAACAGGGAAATTCTTCCCCCTCGCACATCCAGATGATGGCTGTGTGATGCCACCGCTAACAATGACACATTGTTCACATCAGCGTTAACAGTTCTTACAGTGCCATAATGCATTTGATTAGCGATAAAGAGGCACAGCGTCAAAGGCATCACAAAACACGTCCGATGTTTCATTGCACAAGTTATCTGACATGTCTATGTTGCCGTATGTTCGCCAGTGTCATTAAGACTTATTTCTGGTGAGCTTCATCTTTTATCTGTGGCATCCACACACACACACACACACCCATCAACCCATGTACATACGCACACACACACACACACACACACGTTTCATTGTGCACAAAGTCACTCACAGTCACTGCACGCTTACCGAATGACCAGTGTGTATATATAAAGTCCTACCACCGAGCTGTGTGTAGCACTGACAAAGGGCATGTCATCTTTTTTTCCTTTTTTACTGTCTTACTTTTGGGGTGGAAGTAGACGAGAATGTTTTGATTTCAAACTTTTTTTGGGGGGGGTTTTATTGTATGGAAGCATATTGCGTTCTCGCCGGGTAACAGCATCATGTTTTGTCGGCGTAATAATACGTTTTTTCGGCATTGCATCGAGTTGTTTCTTTCCTCTTGTTCCAAGGCAAATTATTTTTGGGACGTAACAAGATCATCTCTCAGTATCAAGTCTGTTTCTCATCAAGGCGAAAACATTTTTTTTTCTAAGAAAGAACTTTTATGAGAAAAAAATCTTGTTATAATGGGATAAAACATGATGAAGACGGTCTTTGTTCTTAAAAAAAAAAAAAAAAAAACGAGTGTAGTATGCTTCCACAGTTTTGCATGTTTTGGTTTGCATTGACCAAGACCAGGAATGCTTGTATATATATACATGTATATTTCCATATACTTGTATACATATAGCCATGTAAAGTACATATATATTTTGGATGCATGCAGGCTGTCCTCTCTGTTTTCAATGTCATCGGTAAGAGAGCACGCCTGATAAAAAACTGTGTTGTTCCTCCTCCTCTCTCCCTCATCCTGCTCCCTTCATAAACCCAAACAACCTGTCTCTCTCCTGCAAACTCCTCCCCTCTACTCCCTTATCCCCTCTGCCACTCTTCTCCTCGATTCCTCCTCCCCTTTCCTCCTTCCCCCCTCCTCCTGCTCCCACCTCCCTGTGCCTCTACCAGACTGCGCAGTGTGAAGATGGAGCAGAGGAAGCTCAATGATCAGGCCAACACCTTGGTGGACCTGGCGAAGGTAAGTGTGATCTGACGTGACCTCACAGTCAACATTTTCCCAT
Organism: Acanthopagrus latus; assembly: GCF_904848185.1. Classification (NCBI taxonomy): domain Eukaryota; kingdom Metazoa; phylum Chordata; class Actinopteri; order Spariformes; family Sparidae; genus Acanthopagrus; species Acanthopagrus latus. The sequence goes on along the minus strand of NC_051059.1, from coordinate 10,070,493 downwards.
TAGATCCCTCAGATTGATACGTTTCAACAGCCAGCGGCCAAAAATAAGAGGAGAGGAAGAAGAAGGTTGTTTTCCAGCTTTATTGAGAAGATTCATTTAATTCATTCGATCATTTGTTCTGCCTGGAAATGTAACCTGCAACCCGAATGCTGTCCTGGGAAGAATATTTGCGTTTCTGGTTCTGTGGATCTCGGCTCTGTTCATCTTATCAGACACTTACTTGAAAGTTGTTGTTTTATAGACTTTTGACCATCAAGTTGAATCGGACACAGACCAGCTTCATTGCTACCGTCATTACATTTATTCTGGCAAGACAAAAAACAATCAAGTTAAGCATTCGCTTTCCGATTGAACGTCTGCCATTAGGGGGCTCACTTTCAAAACAAACAAAAGATGTTTGCTGAGTGTTGTGAAGGACCGGGCAGAGCTACTTACAGCTGGGTAGAGGTTCTGGATTAGAGTCAGACCCTCCACAGCATAAACACCTGGAGTCACTTCAGACTCTGCTCTGATCCAGAACCGTTTACAGACAGGAGGAAAGATCAGAGATTACTTTAAATTTACGGGATTACAAGGTGGATTTGTCTTCAGTCCTGTTTATCAACCAGACTGCAGCAACAAGCTGCGAGACTAACCTCTGTTTTTAGGTGCACATGAACTGTCGACTGACGACAGGAGCTGGAGTGGCTCTGCAAAATATATAACAAACGTTTACTGCAGTATTCCCCTATATTATATCTGTAAATGTTGGTCAGTTGTCTCATTCGTGGTAGGACCTAAATGAGATCGATATTTACCAGAGACAATAATGGAAACAAGTCCAGAACTATATCTGAGTCTGCTGTATACTTTTCTTTTGTATGTTCATATTTGTCTGTAAGCGAAGATCAAGACAACTAAGTCTTGAGTTCCTTCTTCTCTTAACATCTAACAGCGGTGTTAAAACTGCACGCTGTAATCGCCATCTGGCTGTTTAGGAGGCTGAATGCAGTCACGCCTCTGTAGCCTCTGTCCAGCTCGACCCACCAGTGACCCACCAAAGCCGGGCAGAGAGGGGGTTCAAAGGGAGTTCCATGACTGCAGCCTCATTTGATGTGGATGGCATTTGCACTCTAGTGTGTGTTTTAAAAAGGTTCTGAGGCCAACTCCTTTAATGTGTGTTTACTTGCCCCTTACTCTGCTCGGATCCATCTGCGTTCACCGTGCAGTAGTTCAGCGGCCCACTGTCTTTTCGCCAACCCGTACGGGGAGGTAACTTCAGATTTCAGAAATCATTTCAAAATAAAGAAAAATGATGAAGAATACATACATGTACAAATCATGTTATAGCATGAAGACATAGAATGCTGGCTTCAGTGAATCCATTGCGGAACAATAAGCGTCTAAATAATGGAGTAACATTTCATTATATGAATGAGTTGTGTCAGGCACATACATAAAGCATTAAAGACCTTCTCCGGCTATAAATGGATTGGAGGAGCTGGTTGTGAAATGGTGGGAAGATAAAATCAATGCTGACTAGCTGAAACTATACAGCTCCGCTCCACGCTGCTTCCTGCCATTATTCCCTTCACTTCAGACTGAGGACGTGAGATTTAGACTGTCTGCTCATGTAATTTATGATGAACTGTTACATTTCCTGGCATTGTATTGGAAGCGCTGTAAATGTGATCTGTTGCATCGGCCCGTATTAGAGGCGTGAAGCTGCACTGCGCTCACGATTTGATTGCGACTCAGCTGTCAACAATTCAAATGCACAGCAATCCTTGAAACATCAGGAAAAGCAGCAAAAGCTGCATCTCTTCAATTCCAGTGTCGGTGTGACTCAACTCAGAACACTGACATAAAAAAAATTTAAAAAAACATAAATCTGTCAGCAGTGCATCACACGTGTGCTGTCATCAACTAAAATATTATTGTCACATAGCAGCACTTCCTGAAATTGGCAGACGTTACAGACATGACTAATTTCCATCTAAGCTCCCTGTGTTCTTTATGGCTGCAGACATTAGCTTTAGGTGAAAACTGTACACGCCGCGTGTGTCTCGTCCAGTTCATGCTCCCCAGCAAGTTCGTAAACTCTGACATGTGTCCACATGTCTACTTTCAAAATACTGGATGCAATTTTTATCACTCACTGCTGATCTCTGCCTCCCTCCATCATATCTCCTAATGCCAACTAATGTTGAGAAGTAACTAAAATCTACAGTCAGCATTAAGCTCTGCCACTCATCGCAGTGCATTGCAGAATCTAGAAATGTCCATACCTCCAGCAGGAAAAATGAAGTTGTAAAGCACATTTTTAAAATGTTTTTCATCTTGTCTCTCCGTCCCCTGCCCTGCCCTCCTCCTCTCCCTTCTCTGTCCTCCTCTTCCTGCATCTCCCCGAACACATTTACTTTCTTTCCTTCATTAGACCCAGAATGTGATGTACGACCTGGTGTCAGAGCTGCAGGAGCGAAGTGAGGAGCTGGACAAGCGCATCGGCACATTGGAGGACAAGCTGGACTCGGTGACGGGCAGCCTGCAGGCGCTGCCCTGCCTCATCTCCCAAGCCATAACCCAGCAGCAGCAGGACTTCCTGGACGGCTTTGTTCACCGCTTTCGGCCCGCCTCACTAGCCTCAGAGCGCTCCGAACGCTCCGAGCGATCCTGGACTTCCACCGCCCGGAGGCGGCGCTCTCCCTCCACAGCACCACACACTTCCTCTGATAGCGGATAACCTTGACAAACCTCCTGCAGTCACCTTGGAGCCCCACCTTCCCCTAACCGACCCATCCGAAGCTGTCCCTGTCACCGCTGGCGAGTCCATCCCTGGACTAATAATGAACCCATATCTTGACCCCTGACCTGATCCTTGCCCTTATTCTCTCCCTTCCTTCCCCCCCCCACACCCAACATCAAATCCAAAAACCAATTCCTCTGTGACTGAGCCTCTCAGCACAGGACTGGATCAGAGCTACTCCAAAAGAACAAAGAAAAGCAAACAGACTTAAATCAAGAAAAAAAAAAACATAAATGCATCCAAAAAAAGAAAAAGAGAAAAAAAAATTAAAAATGACTGAAAAACCGAGATAAAGTAGAGATATGGTTTATGTTTTAGCCATTGTATGGCTGTTCAAGTTAGCTTTTTTGTAAAAGCCCTTGTATAGTTAAAAAAAAATGACTGAGTTCAGGGTCGCTGGGGTGAGAGCTGGCTATCACACCAGAGAGTCCTTAACCACGAGGGGGGAAGTTGGTCTGTGGAGCTGAGGGCCTCGGCTCACCTGCTGGCCCTCCGAGGCCATGGAGGACATCCGTCCACCCATCTGTCCGTCTATCTGTTTGTACGGTGAGGAGAGCGAGACAAACCATTGGATTTCCCTTTCAAAAGACTAGTGTCCTGGATTCTTTCCCATAGGTCCCATAGGTGAAAGCTTTAGAAGAGGCCACGAAAGCTCTGACTGCAGGTCAGTGTTTGAATATGCGCTCGAGGTGGGAGGGGAAACTGTCACACAGAAGAGGAGCAAAGGGGATGCATATGGCATTACTACTGGGTAGGAAAAATGTACACAGTTGCCAACTTCAAGGTTTCAGCTTCCTTGTTCTTACCAAGGGAAAATGAGAGCGACTATCTTTTTTAGTTACATATTGACATGTGATTTTTCAGTGCCTGAATGTATAAATAGTAGAGGGTTATTTAATTACTAATTTCAGAGCTTTTTTACGATGTTAACAGTCTGAATACAGCATTGCATTCCTTTTTCAGATACATTCCTCTCCAAAAATTTAAAGAAAATGTCTTAATGTAATGCATAACATTGCCTCCATTACACAGCAACTCTAAATGTTTTGAACAAAACCTATTTTCTTTCTTTGTATTTCTACTAACACCGTGAGAAATGAAAAAGTTCAAAGAGTAAGCGAAAGTGGAGACAGAGAATATTTTTTGAGAGTGTTTGTCGGAGAGTGAGTTCACTTTTAGCTCAATGGTGCACACTCATACACACAACAATGAAATATATAGTAGTCTACCTTTCTCACCACCACTAATTAGAGCTTCCTGTGGTCTTCAGATAATGGCATGGCTTGAGGTCTGCTGGTATACACGGCCACACAGGCACACGGTCACCGGTCGAACTGAGAAACCAACCCTGCCCCTTTTGCATGGTTCTGTGCAAACATGACAATGGAACACAATCTTCCTCAGATGGCCTGATGATTTTACATGATTTTCATTTTATTATGTTTACTTTTGTTTGTTGGTTGCCTTTCTTTCTTTCTTTCTTTTGTTACTTTTTACTATTTTTTGTTTTTTTACCAGGATACCTAGGGTTTTTTAGAGTTGCAAACCCAGAGAGTTGCAGTAATGTGATTCTGTAATGCATTCCCTGTTTCAAACTTGCGGTGAAGAAAAATCGCTATTACAAAAGTATCCTGAAAGAATACAAATAAAAGTGCTGAAGAAACTTTGATGAACTGGTCCCTCTGCAAGTTTAACGGATTAGACATTTTGGGGAAAATGCTTTCTTACTACTTACTTGCTGAGTGTTTGAGTATAAGATCAACTCCACCCTCGTGTTTGTGCAGCACATGTAGAGCTACTGCTCGTAGCCGGTTAGCGTAGCTTAGCATAAAGACTGGAGACAGGGGTACAGATCATGACACTCAGTCCAAATTTATCACATACCTATAAAATCACAATGTGTTGTACAGATTGTATGAATGTGATATCACATGTTAATTAGTGAATTTTAAAGGTGCATTACGTAAGAACTTTCGTCAAAAATGTTAAATTAAATGTCAGCGGTATTCCATCTCCCCCCTTCCATTGCATCCACATCACAGCGCCACTGTTGTATCATCTGGCCCTTCAAGTGGCTGTGAGTTTGTTGTAGATGACGTTGTGAGCGCTAATGTTGCTAACGCTAATTTTGCTTAACGTCATTAATGTTACCCAACATTAACATCACTAACATAAGCTAGCTAACATTTGGACAGTATGTTGGGCTCATCCTTTAGAAATCAGCCATGTTTACGTTTTTTTCCCACTAACTGGCAACTACCAAAACTCTTGACTCTGACAAAATACGGATACCAACAGTGTTATACTATTGGCTGGCAAACCCTGTTAAAAGCTGGACCCAACTGCCAGAATTGTTATACAGCGATAATAGATTAATATAATTAATTCACAATCATAGAGGAGAATTTCAAGGAGAATAGATACTTTCTTTCTGCACCTTTCTACAAGCTCTGTAGATGTATTCTTTTTAAATGATTTGTCTACATAAAGATGTAATCTATATGACCTTCATAATTGAAAAAATTTGTCATTTTGATGTCGTGACATCAAAACAATCTTTTGTCCAGACTAACTAGGCTAACTGAGCTAACAGCAGCTACAGTTACAACAGTAAGGGGTTACTCTGGCAACATGCCGCCCTTAGTTTGTTAGGAATATGAATTAGTCAGCTGGCCATTCATTAGCTTTAAAGGTGCTTCTCCATCAGGATAACTCATTTCCTCTTTTTTAATTGCTGCCCGGTTTCCTTCCCAGCGCATCACATTGTCACTGTTTCGTCACGTCCTTTGGCATCTCAGACAGACGAGAAGGCACCCTTTACCACCTGTATGAGACACTAATTCCAACATAAACCCATCCTTGGCAATATGAGACGATCACAGCGACTGCTTCTGTTGACATGTAAACAAAGTGAGAAAGTCCCAGAAGGGTGGAGGTCGGGGTTGAGTGCAGACTGTTAACCCAGGAGGACAGGGTTTGCGTATGCAACCAAGCATCAGTGCTCTTTTGCTAAACCTAACCAAGTAGTATTTGTGCCTGAACCTAACCAAAGTGGCTTATCATGTAAACCAGTCGATATTAAGGCTCTCTGGCTGGGGTGCTTTGCGCGTCACACACAAGCTCTAAAGGGTACTTCAGGGGAGTAACAAAGCCACGACTGGAGTTGACAACCTGGGATGAGAACGAGTTGTCTGTCTTTATGCTAAGCTTCATATTCAAAGATGCAAGAGTTGTGTTGATCTTTTAACTCTCAGCAAGTAAGCAAATGAGGGTATCTCCCAAAATGTCAAAATATTCCATTAACATGTACTGTATCAGGCCACAGTGGTTGAGGAGACACTTTTGGAAAATGTTAAAGGCATGGTGTATGACGCATCCTAGAGTTGGGATGACTTGTAGACTTTTGATTTAAAGAGACATATCTAGGAATCTTTGAAATTATTGTTTTTTTCCAAAGTGCATTTAAAAAGACAGATCAGAAAGTTGGCAGGTTAGTGGGCTGGCATGCTGTACTAAAGTAGTTTGAATGGTAGATAGTCCCAAAAGGATGTTTGAGCTAAAAAAAAACAAAAAACAAAAAACGCCCCCATAAGCTAACAGACAAACAGCATCATTATTATCTGGATCTTAATTATTATATTAATTGAGTTGCTTCAGGCTGAATCAGTTGAACCCTGTGAGACTGTGAGCGAGTCCGCTCCCCCACAGACTCTGGACTGGTCAGAGAGAACCTCATTTAAGAACATTACTCAGTTTGCAACTAAATCAAGCATGAATATTAGCATTTCTTCTTTTCAACTTGAGTTGATGAAGCATGACTCTTTACTGCCCCCACCTTTAGCCGCGTCTCGTACAGTGCTACGTTCCACTCTTCCGCTATGAGGGGATCTATCATGCCATTACGGACTCCGTTTCAATCAGTGTCATCCAACGAGTCAGGACAGCTAATGGAAGATTATCTGCTTGATTGGGACCTTACCTGCCTGTTCCTATCTAAGGTTTCCCCCTCTTCATTACATCTGAGGTTTAGCTTCACGTTTGTCATCTGTCATCATTAAGAGCATCAGTCCCACCCTGACACACAAAGAGGCGTCCCACTGACCTTTGAGTGGTTAGGTTGAAAAAGAAAACAACACAAAGGAAAGGAGGAAGCAGGGGAACCTGGAGGTCATATTCCATGTTGCACTCAGTGTGCAATATTCAGTTACACCGGGAAGGATCGCAGATGTTTGAGTGTCTTCCCTAGAGAGATGCAATGGCGCTGGTGTTAACGTACGTCGTCAGCGGCGGAGAGTAGATTGAAAAGAAAAGAGAGAGAAATAGGAGAGCGGTAGCTCATTTACTGACAGATGTCCGTTTTGGCCCAGGGGGTTTGTGAACAGCAAGAGTGGGTGTCCTGTAAATATGACCTCATTGTAGATGTCGCCAAGTAAACGGGACAAATGGTGAACCGCAGGGGTAAAGGTAGCTGGGTGCACCGCACAGCATGTTGAGAGTATGCAGTAGAAAAACAATATCGAGACAGGTTGTGAAGGGTTTGAAATTAAAGACGGCTTTTTAATTAATTTCACTTCATTTTATGCCGATGGATGTTTGATCAGGTTCTGTTGTTTGTTTCTTTACCCTGTTGTTTTCTCTTTCTTTGTCACCAACAAAATCCTGCCAAACAAAAAAACACCATTCCAATATTTAATAGTGAACCGAATTTTCTCCACCAGAAAATAATAATAATAAAAAAAAATTCACAGTATTTTGTAGTGAGGTGAGGGACATTCTTGATGTTATTCCGATGACGGTAGATGAGTCAAAGTGATTAACGCATCCTGGAGTCTTTTATTATCCTGAAAAAGTAGGCTTTCCTCGTAGAGCAGGATTCAGAAACACACTTCAACCGAACAACAACAGAGTGAAAACCCCCCCAAAAAGTGAAGAAATGTAACCCAATCATTGTTCTGTGTACACTGCCACATGATGCATAATGTACGTAGTAGCACTGGAATAAATCAACTTTTAATGGATGGCAAATGGGTTTAACATGTTCTCTGTATGCTGTTCGCTGTTCCTTCATTTTGCAGGTGAACTTTTGTCCTAGCAAGGAGAGACACCAAGGTCAAATCATTAAAGGCTATCTTCAGCTATGACCACTACTCTCCTCTTCTTTTATTTGGGGAAGCTGTAGATGAATCTTTCATTCAAAACAATTTCTTATGCTTATTTTCCATTAAATGCGCAGCACGTAACTTCTGCCACTGAGTGTCTCTCACTCAAATGGTCATGGGAATTGTTGTTCGTCACAGCCCAAGAGCCAGAACGAAATGTCTGTAACTTGCATTTCTGCAAATCGCACACATTCAGATGTTGCACGTTTCATAAGTACCATATTGACTCTGGCTGGATCATGTTTTAAAGGAGACCTATTATGCTTTTTTGAAGCAGAAGCTGAAAACTCTGCAGTGCTGACCGGATACAAGGTGAACGATTCTGGCTCAGGGGTGTGTGAGCTGACCAGACCAGAGAAGACTGGGTATTCTGGGGGCCGGGCCTTAAAGAGGCAGGAGCTAGAACCTGTTCATTTAAACCTGTTCTGGTCGTAACCCAAAAGAAAATTATGAACCTAAAAATTTGCAAATTAAGTTCAAAGTTATGTTTGGTCACGTTTGCTGACTTCGTTCCTCACTTTCAGACACTCTCCTGGAAATATTAGCTACAAATTTTACAGTTATCTGTTTTTGAACATTGTTGGAAACACGTTTGACAATGTAAGCACACAACTCAACAAATACATAGCAAAGATCCTGTCTTTAAATCAACAAAGTAGCAGCCACATTCTGCCATGTGTGCCCTCCAATCTGAAACTTTTTGCACACTAGGGTCTCCTTCAAGAAGAAAAAGGAAATGGCAGCAGCCTAAAGTCAATCGTGACTCTGAAAGGTGGCTTGGCACACTCGATGATGGATACAGACATCACACGTCTCTTCCTGTGAAAACTGTGAAGCGGGGACATCCTAAAACATGATTACAGGAGGATGTATTGACACGAACATAAACAGTGCTCCAGAGGACACACAGCTGCTGAGGCGCTGTTCCAAGGTGAACCATGGGCTTTACACAACACACACGCACACACGTACACACACACACACACACACACACACACACAGCCATTAATGTTCAAATAACAAGCTACTATTCATGTCCACATGCACAAACAAGGCTCAGCCTCGTTAATTACAGCCAAACCAGGAGGGACTTGGCAGCAGAGCGACATCCCGCAAGAGTGGCAGAGTCAGTCACCCTGTAGTTGTTGCTATACAACCCCAAAGACACACAGCAGTGGAAACACAAGGTGCCACTCCTCTTCTCTTGGGAAGGATGAGGAGGAATTTTGTTTTTATTGTTTTGTATACGATAGGGATCCTTGAATCTTCTTTCCTATTGCATGCCACAGTAAAAAAATGGTGAAAGTCTGCCCAGTTTAGCCACAGATAGCCAGGTTAGCTGATGTCCTGAGCCGGTAAGCTTCTCATGATTTCCTTCTGTAATAATGTCCGTCCCTTAATGAGCACAGTTCGTTCACCCAGATGCTACCCCTCCTTGTGTTTAAGTGTAAAAAGAGGAGAAAAGAGGCATCAATTTATCTGAGATCTCCCCTAGAGGGTACTGAAGATCAAGTCCAGCGCGAGAGAAGACAAGAGAAAGAAGCAGGTTGCAGAGGAATGAAGATGACCCTCAGACTGGGGGAGGAATCATCTTGCAGGATCATCCCCGAGTGTGAAAAGGTCCTTCGGGGACGGCTTGCGGCAGGTGGGGGAAGTCATTTATTGAATTTATTACAAGCCCCACTTTTCTCCCTGTCAGTCCTGGGAGCTAATAGCTAGCAGCTGCATTATGCTTAATGCCCTCCCTATCACTTTCAGCTAACGTGGTTTGGCATACACTTGGGGAAATCAGAGAGAAAAGCAGTATTGATCTTGATTTTTGGCCTTTTTAATGCACAATCCTGTAGTGCTGGAGAGTGGGTGTAGAGGGCCTTTTTATTCCAACAAATGGTTTTGGAGTGTCATCAATCATTTTATCTCTTTCTCTTTCAATCTTTCCATCTCGTTCTGTCTGTATCTCTGCCACGATTGCTCATTTCTCTCTCTGAGAGACCCGAGGAAGACTGAGCCGCTACAAATGAGGTTGTCTGTTGGAAGCTGCCGTAGCTGCTTCCCTGCTTCATTTAGCTGTGAAGGACGGGGGGGGGGAAAGCTCTTTTCAGAACCCTCAAGCCATGTGTCACGACTCCAAGCATGAAAGCGTACATGTATGCATCCAGAGTGTGCATGAAACACACTCGCGATGCATACACGGAGCTTCCCATGTGTCCTCCACTTGACAGAATCGTTTAAGCCAAGGCCAGAAATTCAGATCCGTGATCACATCTCACATCAGTTCTGTCGGTTCTTTGTCTTCACAGACACCAGCACAGAAGACAGACATCGCCATCTCTGTCTCAGCTGTTATCACCAAGTGCATTTAATGAGGCATTCAAAGTCAGACTCCTTAATGACAACTTTGACACCTTTAAAAGGAATATAAGAGGTATTTTGTGCCATTGAAAAAGCACAACATTGTACCAGCATTGTAAACTGTCAGAGATGCATGGAGGTCAAGGGAGAAAATTACATGGTAAGTATTTGTATAGGACCTTTTATGTCCAACGAAATAGAATGAGATGACCAGGATGAGATCAAATAAATCAAATACAAATAGATGATAAAGGAAAAAAAGTGCCGTAATGAAATGAATCAGTCAAAACAGGTTAGAGGAGCTTTAATGTAGGATTCCTGTACAGCAGTGGCTTCACATAAAAACCTCCTCTGGACTTAAAGGTTAATAACTATTTTTATTTTTTATTCTTTTCTTTTCTTTTCTTTTGCTTTTTTTTTTTGCTAGGAGTTGAAAGAGATGAAACGATCTATGACATACTCAGATCTCTTTGTTGAATATAAAGTTGAGGTGGTTAGCATAGGTTAGTTGAACTCATTGTGTCATTGTTTTTTATTTGTCCAGCACTTGGTTTATGACCAAATCCGGTAAATAATGGCTTGAATTTCAATCACCCTCAGCTGTCGACTGCTTTAGTTCGAAATGACCAAATTCCCGAGGCGACCATTTTCATCTGGCTCAGGGTGGGAATCTCAAGTGCTGAGAAGCTTAAATGCTGAGAAAATGATTATATTATTAGATTGCTATTAATGCATGTGACAAGCTGTTATCATTTGATTGTTCAGCACCTGAAAAGATGATGGACAGTGAAAACCTGGAGGGAACACCATCTTTGCTAACCTGTTTGCTGAAGTTAGCATTCATTCCTTGCTGATCAACACCTTTCTTATCGTATCTCGTATCGCTACCAGGTGGCGATATTTGCAGAGGAATGGTTGAATGCTAACGTGAGTTTGTCTTTAATGGAAACTAATGCGTTATTAGATGTGGTATTTTACCCCGAGGGGTAGCAACAGTAAGCAGCAGTTAGCGGTCAGTGAGGGGATATGCAGCTTAATGAGTAATGAATGAGTAATGAATTTCACATATGGGGGATTCTTATATATTGCACCTTTAATATTATCAAACATGACATGTTACATCAATTTAAACATTTTATTCAACATATCCATGTTACACAGGACAGCGAGACCTGTTTATCTGCTCTTTTATGTAACTATTTCAGATTGGGCCTTCACTCTAGAAACACATACAGTATATAACCTAAACACCCCCATTTATGTAACTCTTACATTGTTCTGCATATTACTTGCAGTTGAGCAGACACCTGCAGATAGAGGACATGCATGGCACCAACAAATGAGGTAGCCCAAGGCCAAGGCCACTGGTGGGATTCAGTGCTTACTTGAGAAATTGGGTTGCATTATGTGTTTACTGTACTGTATTGGCTATGAGCACTGCAGTGCGTGTGTGTGGGTGTGGGTGGAGAGAGGGGTGGGTCACTACAGATGTCCTTGCCTTGAGCTTTCTCTACATGAAAATAGGCACTGCTGTGGAAGAATCGCTGGCACAGAGTGACGTCACGTTATGGAGCAGGAATAATTCCTGGAGTCAGACATGGAGGGTTAAATCCTGATGATAAAAGAAAACGCGCAGACATTTTGAAACAGACTGGTCACTGGTCATGTTAAAAGAACAACCTGCACTTTGCTACTTGGAAACATTGTAACGTCTCAAAAGCAGGATGTATTTTTGTCTTCAAAAGAGCTTGGAGCTTAAAGCTGGTGCGCTCAGTGTATGTTGGTTGCCAGGTTTGGAAGCATTAGACGCAGCAGAGAAAGGGTAAGTGGGAAAGCGAGAGACAGAAAATGTGATAAAGAGACAGAACAAACTCAGCAAGGGAGGGCGAGAGAGCGAGGTGGTGATCTGAGTGAGAACACAGGATGCTGCTGCCCTCTAGTGCCTGACACTCCCTCGGTGACAGCAACCCCGTATGACACAGCCGAGATGAGAATGAATTATTCATAAAAGACAGGATGATAAAGCAGTATTTCACAGATCTTAGATATGAGATGTAATTGACATCGTGGGGCTGATATCAAACACATGCTTGTCTCCAAAAATAAGTGTAATCTTGGGGACAAGCCACTGTTTCTGATGGTTTAAAGTGATATCCGTAATGCTTGAAGTATTATTAGACAATGCAAGTCCTGTCGCTGAAGTGGTATTAATGAGTGGATTATCAACTTTTGGGCCTTTGCCTATTGATAAAGTGCCGGAAATATGAACAGTGAGCCGCGTGAATGGCACCTGTTGTGGGTTACATGCACCACCTCCACCTCTCCTCAGTTTTATTAATGTCAACAGTTTCAGCCTCGCTCCCCCTCTCTCTCTGTGTCTCTCTCTGTCTCTCTCTCTCTCCCCCACAGATTAACCTAGTGGTGCCAGTCAGCACCAGCACAGGGGCGGTTCAGGTTTAATGTTTAAGCTTTTACTCCCCCCTCTCTTCTCCACACACATTGGCCAGTGGCCCTGCGTGTGCGGAACTGAACACCTAACACCAGGAGTGAGTCAACCTGAGAGACTGAAGAGGGTGAGCTGTGTGGGCCTGCTGGACACGGCAGCCATTTTGCACTAGGTATCAGTTCCTGGTTCCTCACAAGCAGCCACCCTGACCACAGAGACAAGTCAGGGTCAAACGGGTAAGAAAAGTCGTTGCTTCTGAGATTACTTTACCGTCTTACAACCACATATGCTCTTTGTTAGCGGTGTGTTCCCACTGGGATGTGATGTGACAGTTTCATGGCTGTTGCTGCTGTGTGTTAAGAGCTTGCGCAGCAGCCCGCTGTGAGTCACTGCACAGCTTAAACTCCTGTGTTATTAGTCGAGCCTGAGCTACAGTTGTCACGTTGTGGTCCCTGTTTGAGTTGTTCCACTGTGGCAGAGTCAGGTGTCGTTCTTACATGTGTGCTGTGTTTTGGTATGAAAGCCACAGATCAAAGTTAAAGGTGCACTATGCAGTTTTTGATCAGAAGAGGAAGATCTTCATTGACTGACTTTTTTTTTTTTTTTGACTTGGCAAACTAAATAAACATTCTATTCATCTTCGTGGCTGAGTGAAAAACTGACCTTAAAGGACAACACACTTTTGTACTGTTTTAATTTATATGTGGCGGACCATGCCAACTCTCTAGCTTCAAACAGAGTTCTGGGAACCTTATTTTCCTCTGAGGGTTAGGGTTACAGTTATGGTTACAATATGGAAAAAATAAATATTTCCAAGTTTGTATCATAATCTCATTAATACTATAAATATGAAAACTTCTAAATTTTGAGTTTGCAGGTGTTTCTATGAATGTTTTAGCTGTCTTTCCAGAGACTTCCTTAACTAATTACCTTAACTCCAATTAACATTAAAGATGTATAAGCTGTCACCGGTCAAAGGTAAATCCAGACAAAGAGGAGGCAGCCTGTCACAACAGTAACTGCTAACTGCTGCTAATTATAGCTGCCGTTAGCTATTTAGCTCAGTTATCCGTGTAGGTAGCGATCCAGACTGGCAGGATTCCGAGGCAGGATGGGCTGACGTTAGCAATGCTAACTTTAGTAGATAAGTCTTTGACTTTCTTTATTATTTTTGTGATGGATCATACAACTCAAGTTTGAAGCTTCTTTAGTCAATATTTTTATTTTATAATGACTTAATCAGATGACTTCATAAAGAGATCACTCACAGGCCTCATTTACATCTTGTATTAACATGTGACCTGTATGTAGACACATCTGTATATCTGTATAATGACATATGATCCAGGGCTGTTCTCTGCATTTACACATGGTTTTGATCGACGTTCCTATCGTATCTCTTTTGATCGTGCTGCAATCGGTTCTCAACATCCAGATTAGTTATGCAGTGGATGCAGATATGTCAGTTTACGCGGGTCGTCCAACTGAACGCTACCTGCACAGCACCAAGACAGATACAGTTAGTCTCTATCTTAGAGGGTGAATACATTGGATTAACATTAATAAGGCTGACCTAAACATGACTCTGAGAATAAATGTTATTCTACAAGTGTTGTTAATTTGCTCACAAGTTCGCCTTTGCAACTTTCCAGCAAGTGATATCATGTCAATTCTGTTTAGTCGGCTTGTTTCTGCATCCCCCAAGTGACCAAAAAAAACAGGTTTGAAATGTCAGAGGGGGATTATCACATAAGATACATCTAAAAGCAACAGGCCTTGCATTGAAGTCTGCAGATTTGTATCGAAGGAACTATAATCTTGCAAACACAAGGGTTGGTCCTTCAGGATTACATTGCCAGAAAGAAGACTTCTGTCATTATTTCATGTTGTCTCACATGTGAGCTGCTCATATTCATGTGTTTTAATTAAATATTTTAAAGCATTTAAATGATATATATGCTTGTCTGGGTATTCTACATAACTAAAAATTCATCTTTTTGCCCCCCACACACACACAGTATTGCAGCTCCATGCCGAATAAGGATTGTGTGATCACTTCTTTTTCAATGAATCACTCTAATGAGCCAGCAGCATGAAAAGCTGGAGCAGGAAATTCAAGAGACAAGAGCCGGACGGCGTGGTTGGGTCCTCCTCTAGTGAGAGGAACTCCATCAGTGATCCACCAGTGCCTGTGTGGGTTACTCACACACCCACACCCGATAATATCACCGATGACGGGGATGCTAACTCCACAGGCCGCACATCCAGCACTCCACCTTATGAAGAGAAAGAGGGCGATGAGAAAAAAGGGAGCATGAAGGACAGGCTGAAGTCCCTTCTCCCTCAGTCATGGGGCGGCATCCTCCATAAATGGACAAAGGAAAGTGACAGTTTTAATGAGGGCCACAACAGAAGCATCCAGATCCTTCCTAATGGGACCAGGGTGAGCCCTCCTGTGAGTCCCATACTGGAGCGCAAGAACTGGACTGAATCACTGGGCAGCTCAAGCCAGAACTCCCATAGGCCTTTGTTAAGGGAGAGCCCGTCTGATGATCTGTTTGATCTGGCCCTGCGAGAGGAATCTCTCCTGACCAGCATCCACCCTGCAGAGTACTACGCTGAGAAGCTGGAAGTCTATAATCAGAAGTACTCTTATCTGAAGTCCTGGCCAGGCCTGCTCAGACTTCTCGCCGGACTCCAGCTCCTCTTTGGGGGCATGGTCTTTGCCTGTGTCATCGCCTACATCCAGAAAGACAGCGAGTGGTCCAACAGCTACGGACTCTATAACGGTGCGTATAACAACGGTCTGGGCTTGTCCGGGTACAGCTACAGAGGTCCTATGACTCCCTTTATCCTGGCTGTAGCTGGAGTCTCCTGGATTCTAACCTTTGCTCTCTTGGTGATGGGAATGACTATGTATTACCGCACCATCCTCCTCGACTCCCCCTGGTGGCCTCTGACGGAGGCCTTCATCAACGTGGCCATGTTCCTGCTCTACATGTCGGCGGGGATCGTCTACCTGAACGACTTGAACCGCGGGGGGCTGTGCTTCACGACAATAGGCGTTAACCCCATCATGGCCAATCTGTGTCGGGTTGACGGGGGCCAGATGGCCGGAACCGCTTTCATCTTCATCAACATGGCAATGTATCTGGGAAGCTTCCTGGTGTGTCTAAAGATGTGGAGGCACGAGGCCGCACGAAGGGAGAGAGAATACTTTGAGAACCAGGTACAGTTCATTAGTCTTATGGAAGTGCTCCCTCATCAATACAGCACAGAACTATGGCTAAATTTGCGATCTAGAACCTTTACCAAAAAAAGTGCGAATTTACCCTTTAAAGTGTTGTCACTTTCACAGGTTTTGTTCGCAGCTGCTAGAAATATCCATCCCCTCTGTCACACACTCTCTCCTGAGGTGTGAGACAAGAGACTGTTGAAGCAAAGTTCAAGCCTCACTCTCTCTTTTCTCGCCTTGCTTTAAGAACATGTGATGGATCAAAAGGCACATTTATCAGCGGCGAGAGTAAGTGATCGTATTACTGATTGCAAATGATCCGACGACGGTGGCGGATCAAATCCAGTGAGATTTAAAGTCAGTCAAGTCCACAATCTGCATCGAGTGTGCCATTTGTCAGTATTGATATGTCATCTCATTCTGCTGGCTGATGGCCACAGCAGTCAACAAGGACTCGTCGCAGAGCTGTAAACTGTGTTTTTCTGAACCCTGCTGACTGTGTAGCCCCCTTTTAGAAATGTTCAAGGTGAAGTAGACCTTTAAATCCATGCTAGAGGCGATGGGCACCGTTCTGGTTTGAGTTAGATAGTATGCTAACATGCTCACCATAAAAAGGCTACCAAGCCGTGTTTATCTGATGCTGTTCAGAATCTTAGATTAGCACGTTAGCATGTTGTCAAAACTTTTTTATTTGGACCAACTAATCAACCGACATAGACGAGCAGCATGGCTAAAAACACAGAGTTAGCAGCGTAGTCTGACTCACCAGATGTGTGCCAACCACTAACTGAGTATTCCCCTCAGTATTCACCTCCCTTTTTCTATCTGTGTATTCAGCATCAGCATTAGACCAGAGATCTGTTGCTGTTGTGCCAGATGCTGGCCAAAAGTGTTGTGTGGCAAAAGAGACAAAATCAGACATATTGCTATATATGATATCAAAGCTTCTATCTAACAGCATAAAGCCCCACAGCTGGGCGAGATACACTAACGCTACATGTGGACATCCGCATGCTCAGTCCAACATACTGAAAACGAGCACATTAAAAACAGACGTGCTATTGTTGTGACGCTCCGACCACTCGTGATTGTTACCTTCAGCAGCTGCCAAGCTTATTACTGCTTTCAAAAAGGAGTCGGTGTTATCGAGCGTCGCAGCCACCACCTACGGCTGAGAAACAGCATGGTCAGCTAATGTGTTTGATGTCAAAAGAAAGGCCAGGAGTGAACATAATAATTCAATCTCCCAGCTGAGGGAATGCAACATCAGGGGCTTAGCAGGAAGAGTGTGGCGGGGGTTTTTTTTCACCCCCCTGGCTGTGCTTTTTTCGAAAAAAATGTCTCCGGCGCGTATTTGCTTCAAGGCCTCTTAGCGTGCTCATTGTACTGATGTCACAGGGATGCAGACGCACTTGTGTGCAATAATACTTTCGCTTTTGTGGTTCAAATTTTTCCGAATAATACTTTTTTCTCTTTTACCTTCAGCCCCGGGAGGAGTTTCACCAGTCCATCCCGCTAACCAATCAACAAATAAAGCGCATATCTTTCAGGGATGAGGTGGATAAGTTTCCACGTCAAGACTGTACCAGGCAACACGCCCCCGCCCCTGATGTCCATAAGAACACTGTCAGTCTGAACAGAACCACAGCGTCTGAATACACCCCCAAAGTACACATCATCGCAGACTACGTCATGTGAGTGAACATGTGCATGTTAAGGGGTTTTGACACAAACAGGCAAAATAAAAGGATCATCTTACTAACTTTCCCTGAAATCCTTCCATACAGAAAGTATCCAAAGATCAGCTGTGTGGAAGAAAGGGAAAAGTACAAAGCTGTTTTCAATGACCAGTTCCAGGAATACAAGGACCTCCACAGAGACATCAGCACCACCCTCAGTAAGTTCAGAGAGCTGGACGCTGCGATGGCTCGACTCCCCAGAGATGGAAGAAGCCCAAAGGTGAGATGGATGCAGAACAAGCTTCTTCATAGACTGTGGAAACATTCCTGCCACCTGAGTGTGCACGCAAATATAACTATTGATGTGATGCAGACTGTTGTGCGTTTTAAGTGACATTTTGTAAAACAATCATTGAGATATCGTTCTGTTTATCTCCTAGGAACGGCAGAGGATTCAAAGCATTCTGAAGAAGTATGAGGAGAAGAAGAGCGTAAGTGAGAGTGTGACCCTGATTTGTGTTGTGAGGCTGTCTCAACACCCTGGCAATATTTGCTTCTTTAATAAAGCTGCCCACTCATGCAAATAGTATTGCCTCCATCATAAAATGTGAGTACCACTGGAAGTGTTTTATTGTATTTTGTGTTTTTACAGGACCACGCCTTCCTGGAGAAGAAAGAACGCTGTGACTATTTAAAAGCCAAATTAAGTCACATCAAGAACAGAATCCGCATTTTTGATCAGGAAACGATGGCGAGTGGTCAGATGTGAGGAAGACCGTGGAGAGATGTCTACAGCGCCTGATTGCCTTCATTGACCACATTGTATTTTCAATACAAAAGTGGACATGAAACCTGGTTTAAATCACACCTGAGCTACGACATTTTAAATTATAAGGGCTACATGGCACACTCCTTTCGAACAGCTTTCGTTACGTGTTGAGTTTCATTTTTTTATTATTATATGTATTCATGTAATTTATGTTGACGCTGGGGAACAACATGTGTCAGTGTGTCTTAATTTAAACTTCTGCTGATTTGTACTTTTTTTTTTTTTTACAAAACAAATCTGTACATTTTTATGTGATCCATTGTTTTTTTTACTGACATGCTTTGCACGCTGTTTCTAATTTGCACTGCCATTTTGTGTTTTCTGTCCAACTTGTCCTTGACTCTGTGTTGATGGTTGGTTGAACTTACAAACACATGGGAGCCTTGTTTTGTTTTTAACAACATCATTTGAATTTCCTGTACTGGGGGGAATCAATAAAGGTACATATTACCTCATCTTACCGTGTTTTATCTCAGTTAATCTTTTTTATTGTCCCTTAGCTTTGTAATCTATAAAAAAGTACCTTTCCTCTAACTTCAGGTACAGTAAATAAGAATCACGGGTTCAAAATTCAGTGCAGAGACAAAATTCTATCTCAAGTATTTTAGATTGTTACTGTTGATCAAAAACTCTGTCAGACAAAGTAAACCGACAAAATTGTGTTATTGTGTCTTTTATCCTGGCTCCAAATTGTTGTTGAAAACAATTTGTATAATAGAAAAAGCACCAATCTTGTATATAATCACTTTCTGAGTTTGACTGCTGGAGATTGTGTCAGTGCTCGGGGTGTAATTTTAGAAAAAATCCAAAACATGTTTTTAAGTGACACTAACCACAGAGGGACTAAAAATGAATCCTCTGTGACTTAGCAAAAACACAATTCTTATATAGAATCTATTCTTTATTGTATATATTTTCAAAAAAAGTATTAAAAAAGTTTCATGTCCATGTGTTCACATATGACAGATGTGTTGATTTATCTGACACATTTTTACAAACACTGATAGAAAACATCTTGGTGACGTGGTGACATAATAACAGTCCGTGTTGTTCTTTTTCTGGAGTCAGCTGCTATTTGGCCAAACTCCCAAACATTAGCTAACTTGCGGTGTCCCTCCAGATGTTAAATCACACGTGTGCGCTTCATCATTAGTGCTGCGTGCTCACTTGTTTTTCCTGTTCTGATGCAGCGGTGACCTCACCTTACACTTACATCAGCGTCTATAAGAGCACATCATGAAAGTGTTTTCTACTGTGTGGACAGGGCTTCTGGTCCTTTGGTTGTCATTTGGATATTTTAGTCTGGCAGTCACAAAGACTGTGGTGTCCACTGCAGACTGACAGCTGCTGTTAAGTGGTGTGGACACAGGTGAAGTGAAGCCACAGTTATACTGTTTAATCTCTTGGAAAACACCAGCTGTACTCTGGATGGTACCGGTTTAAACTATTTAGTTGACTACAGTATTTGGTAACACTTTATCATAGCCATGATTATTAAATGGTATATTTTATTAAACTTGAATTAATTGCTATTTCACTGTAAACAAGCGATGAAATGTTCTGTAAACCATTTATCAAGCAATTATAAAGGTTTTTTTAATCATCAACTTTATCGTGGCCTTCCAGATGATATTTAAAGATATCACTACTATGCAGTATTGATCAACCATTTACAGAGTATTATAAACCTCATTTTCAACTTGACAATAAACAGTCATTCAATAAACGGTTTGTCAAGCATTTCATTGTTTGGTAACAGTAAAATGCTGATCGAGTAAAGTTTCTTTAACTATTATTTTAACAATTGTTGATGATGTTATTGTAAAGTGATCCCAACTAAGTAGATACTCACTGGTATGCTTTGTTGCATTAACACTACAAAACCTTTGGATGTTTCTTTCTCAATCAAAACAAACAAATGTCATAAGCAAGTAAATAACAATGTCCATCATATTTTCCTCAAACTTCAAGTGAAACTTCAAGCCGTTCATAACTTGAGAATGTATTTCTGCTGAGTGTCGCATGAAACAAAGGAAAGCAGATTCTCACAGTTGAGAAGCATTTGCTTGAAAGTTGACTTAATGGGCACTATGTCATTTGGAGAAGAAATTCAGAATTGCAATATTTACATATTCACCGAACCAACGCTCTAAACATGATGTGGTGAGCTGCAAAGCGCGCTGCTCCTCCTGACAGAGTAAATATCCATGGATGGGATATGCGAAAACACACAGAGATATCTTGTGGGGTTGTTGGTTTAATTTGTGTTGCAGAACCACGAAGAAAAAATTAAAGGAGCACTGCCTAGTTTTGGAGAGGACATTCACACTCAGAGACTTAATATATACAATATTAATGAGGTCAAAAAACAAACTTTTTGTTATCAACTGTTTTCAGAGGAAATTAGATCCCCAGGAAACTGCTTGAGGCTAGAGAGGTGACAGGGTCCGCCACATATAAACACAGCAAAACAGTATGGAAGTGTGTTGTCCTTTAAGGTCAGTTTGTTAAGGGCATACAAAAGATAGATAGATAGATAGATAGATAGATAGATAGATAGATAGATAGATAGATAGATAGATATTTTATTGATCCCGGAGGAAATTCAAAAAGACAGTCATTGAAGATCGTTCTCTTCTGAATAATGTGAAAACTACACAGTGCACCTTTAAACAATGAATCGATTATTATTTACTTTTCTCTTGATCCTCCAATCAAATCTTTTTTTTTTTCAGCCCTGATCGTCTGTAATAAAGTTGCCTCACTATATGAACGCCTCGCTCACATTATCAGTCTGCTGCTATATCATCATACTAACGACTCACAAACGCTTTATCACCACGAAGCTGTGAGTCATCATGTTGTCCACACCGTCATGGTCTGTCAGGAGCCGGTCTGTCTCAGGGTTCAGCCTGTTGATGTTCGAACGTGGAGGAGGCCGCAGCCAATCACAGAGCACGCCGGAGCCGTCAGTCAGCAGGTGAACTGCGGCCCGAGACGCTCCGCCGCTCCCCGGGGCCCACGGGAGCTCAGGCTGCTGTAGGTTTCATTTACGGGCTGTCCGGTCGGGAATCATGTCCGCCATGGAAGATGACGCTGTTTACGACCGTCGGTGAGCTTTAAAGCGGACGCTGTGCGGAGAGAGAGGAGCTCACGTGGACGACCGGCTGCAAAGTAGAGGAGCGTTGTTTGTGGAGTGTCTGGGTAAGTGTGATCCTACTGCATCATTTCATCGTTTAATCAGTATATCCTGTTGTATCCGTTAGATCATTTGATTTGATGTTTGGAAATAACTTAAGACATTTAAAAAAATGACTTTCATTTTTTATATCTTTTTTAATGACTTGGCAGTTCGTTTTGAGCAGTTCGCATTACAGTGATCAGATGTCAGGCCCGCTCCAGTGGTGGACACACAAGCGTCCTGTGTATTAGTGTGTGTGGTTGGCTGTGAACCAGCAGGTTTTTTTTTTATAGACAGGCCAAGTTCAGGTGCAGAAAAGGAATGGAGAAAGTTGTAGTATAAAAGAAAACATTAGGTTATTTTTGTTTTGCCTTTTGTCCCCTCTCAAAAGTCACATCAGCTCTGCAAATTTATCAGGAAAACCCCCCCAAACACCTCTTCCACACCTGGCTGGGCTCATTCTGTAGCTCCCCTTTTACTCAGTGCACACACTGTAGGTGGAGAACAGGTCAGGAACACGTCTGTGGTTCTCCCCCCCTGCAGTAAACACCCCGCATGGCTGCCCCAGCTCGCCTCTTATCTGCTGTCCCTCTGAATTATTGAAGCCTGTTCCTCTGGAGTGATGAAGTGTGGGTCAGCGACACCTGAGAGCGGGGTTCAGGGCTGGACCGAGGTGAATGAAGGGCAGAGAGGAGCAGCAGAGAAGGATCAGAACAAGCCTAGAAAAACAGTGCTCAAAGGGCCGAGAGGCGGGCATCCGGAGTCTCCACACTTTCAATTTGAAGAGTCAGTTTTACTCATCGAAGTATCAGTCTGGCACACAGGTTTCAATTTGTCAGCTTCCAAAGCTATTTTTTTTAGTGGATCATAAATGTTGGGACTAAAGAAAAACAAGGCCATGACATATGCTGAATATACAAGAAGGCCCACATGATAAAGAATTTGCATAAGCTTTGTTAAGTGTTATGATAACATTACAACATGTAACATGGACTTATTTAGTCATATTTTTCTTCCCTATTCTAGGTGAAATTCTGGTAACAACCTCTCCACCATGTATGAGCCTCGGTACTACGATAGCCCCCCTGTGTACAGCCCCCCTGTATACAGCCCGCCATACAGCACCAACTCCCAAGCCTTCTACCCCCCACGGAGCGTTCACTCCCCTCAGAGCCAGTATGTCCCCTACACCCCTAACGCCCCTGCAGACTCCTACTACATGGAGGAGAAGCCTCAGCACTTCTACCGCTGGTTCTCTCCTCCCGGCTTCGTCAAAACCTTCCAAGGAGCCACAGTTCTCATGTGTTTCGTCATCTTCGCCTGCGTGGCTTCCACCTTGGTGTGGGACATGAATGGGTTTGGGTACGGGGGCTACGGTGTCGGGGTTGGAGGGGGCGCCACGGGGGCGGAGTTTGGATATTATGGAGGCAGCTACGGCTACGGTAGCTCCTACATGACGCCGCAGTCTGCCAAGGCGGCCATGATTTCAATGGCAGCCATTAACTTCCTGCTTTCACTGGGGTTCCTGGTGGCGAGTTTCTCGCGGTCACGGATCATGCGAGGATGCAGCTTCTACCTCACTGTGTTCATCTGTGATATCATCCTAGCCGTCCTGCAGGTCAGTGTCACCACGCAAGGCGTGTCAGGATGGTCTTTATGATGCAATTTGTAAAAATGAGCCATCATTATCAATAGAGTGCCCATTCATTCCTATAAAATCCGCTTAGTGGCACATGAAGCCAAAACCACTCAACTTCTGGCTGGGGCTCATCCGCATAGCATCCACTTTTTGTGGCCCATGAAGTGTGGGCACTAGAGATTTTTCTGCCAACCAAGCCAGCTAACTCCTGGTTTAGTGCCGGCTAGACTGAATGAGGATAAAATAATTTAATTTAATTTAATGTTATTGGACTGAATGGCTCCAGTTATGAAAGCAAAACGAGTCATTTCTTGTGTGATGCCTAAAAAAAATGCATCCACCGTTACTTTCACAATGTCTCTTTGGGCTGCAGTGCATCACGTGAATTTGTAATTACACAGTTTGGCCACTATGAAATCTGTCTTCAAGGCCTGCCACTCCACCTACAGTGAGCAGCAGGAAGTGGTTATGCTGCCCCCTATAGTTTTGGAGCTACCTTCAAGTTCTGGCCATGTCTGCCAAATTACACCTTTAAACATCAGTAGTGACAGCCATGCTGCATTCTGTGGTATTAAGTCCCATTTCAGCCCCATCTATGTTGTACTCTCCCTTAGTTCAGTCGTATAATTGTACTTTGTGTGCATATTTAAAGTGATATGTTTAGATTTAAATGAGGACTTGAATCCAGCAGTTTAAATAACATGAAAGTGACTAAAAGCTGTACAGAGCTGCAGAGTTTATCGTGGACTCTCAGTGAGATCAGTGGTACCAGAACTTGTTGCAGGGAGACGTTTCATTAAATGTTAATATCAAAACAAGCTGCTTTCCTGCAGCTTTTAACTGTAATTACAGATTTTTGTGCTATTAGGGCAGCGGGAACACACTTTAAACAAAACACTTAAAGAAGAAGAAGATTGGCTGTTTCTATATAGTTATTATAGTTATTCTTAGCGCCTGTGTCTACTCTACTATATTTGGTAATTCTGAGGTTATCTGTTTCTTATAAAACTTATAAGACTGGCAGTGTAAAACCTGTTTACCATCATTGTCTTTTGTCCACAGGGGACAAATGATCAATTAAGAGTTCAGACATGATACTAAACTGGCTAAACATGACAGAAAAATGTTCAAAACTGACTGTAGAAGTCGGAGTATGAACTAGTATCTGCTAAAGTATGACAGTTAAGAGAACATTATTTTGGTTTTTCGTCCTACAAAGACAATAATGAAGGCACTCAAATCAATTTCTGTGATTCAGCGTGTCTCTTTTTGACTTCAAGGGCATCATAGACATCATCTTTGTGATCGGGGTGAACCCGATGTCTCAGAGCTCACAGAGCATGCTCTACAACCCCATGCTGATGATGTGCCAGAACATCCAGGGCAGCCCCAGCCTCAGCGGCAGCGTGGGGGCTGGTTTTCCCGGGGGGTTCCCTTTGTACAATCAATACCTGCACCACTACTGCTACATGGACCCCGAGGAGGTGATTATTCCATTTCATTTTTTTTGTATTATTCTCCTCTATTTTATCCTATTCTGATCTATAATTCACTTTCCCTCTTCAGGCGGTTGCGTTAGTGTTGGGGCTGATGGTGGTGTTGGCCCTCTCCCTGTCTGCCTTCTACGCCTACAAGACCCGCAGCAAGATTTGGCGCCACGGCAAAGCCAACATCTACTGGGATGAGCCGCTGGTCAGGCCCTCAGAAGGGCAGGATGTACAGGACTGGGTGAGATTTATTAATTTTCGATTACATATTATATACAGTAAGTCTACAAAGACCTGTGGTTTATGTTTATTTCTACTCTTACGGCCGGATAAAGACACGAGAGCCACGAGAGTGTTTACAATCTCATGTTTGCTCCTTTCATCTTCCCGCATGTATAAAGTTCAGGGCCGATACCTATACGGCAAACACATCGTTAAGTTTCTCATTTCTCATCCACAGTGTCCCTTAGGTTTCACTGACAATACCGGCTGCTGCTGACTCAGATAACGCGGCTGTTTATCTTCGGCGCTCCCAGGTTTCACCCTGACTGATCATTAACCAGACCAGTCATCACAGTTTAGTTAATGATAACAACAGGGAACCGTATAAAAATGGGTGACTAGCAACATTATAGGATTTCCCGTGAAGGGAAACAGGTCAGGAGACCTCTTTAGGGTAATTCACCTCGTGTCAAGAGCGAGGTTTCAAGTTTCAGTGTGTTGATCAGTTATCATTACGCACTTTGCTTTTACCGCACACAGTCATCATCGTATACTCAGCCAGAAGAGGTTGTGAAAGACTTAAATGACCAGAGCAGCTAACATTTTATTTTCAGACATTTACTTCTAAATCTTTTTTTTCTTAAGCACAGAACTATGAAGGTTTGAAGCAAATTGCGTCATATATTTCAACAAATAAATGTATTAATAAACCTGCCTCAGCAGTGGGGATTGCACCGCGGTTACTGGTTCTTTTACTGACACTATTCTTGTTATAATAAACTAAAATCACTGGAGTTTCCATCCAGAGGTTTTGCTCTGAACTCTCAGCTTGACAGATTCTTAAACCGTACAAACAAACGATTTTCAAGGGTAGCACATTTATGCATCTGTATTCAAGTTTTTTCCTGTCTTGCAGCAATTTGGCAGTTGGCTTCCTGCTCCTTGAGTAAAATAAAACAAATCCCTTTCGTGCATGACAAAAATAAACAGTAATTGATTCAAAAATACAATACTGTTACAATAGATATAACACACACAACTGAGAAACACCTCTTAAAATCACTAATTATTTATTTACAAGTCACGTCAAAGTTTAGCAACACAACACAATTATTTGTGTATGATTACAGACAGTTATGGAATTTATTAGATACTATTATCCAAAGTGACATACAGAATACATAAACGACAGTGTTACCACGATTATAACTGACACACACACACACACGGTGTTTTACCAAGCATATTACCTGTCATATATTTTCTTATTTCAATCAATTAATTCAATATTGCCAATCATCAATGGCCTGAAACACACTGTGACTAAAACACTGCATCCCTGGCCTCTTTGTCAGTTGTGGCGCTTTGACAACATTACTCCCGTTGTCCGTCGTCACAGCAACTAGTCCCGTTGGGTTGAGCTCAGATGAATAACTGTCCTGTCCCTCACCACTGACCAACCTGAGGTCCGTTTGTTACCACTCCTCACAGCTCGTGGTCTTATTGTGGAGTTCCGTCTTTTGGTGGCCTGAAGAGGTGAAAGTATACAGTGTAGAAAATTCTGAAAACTACGTACATGATATTGTTGGGAGCCACAGTCTCAGACCATCAGCTCACCAGCCTTTAGCAGGTGCCGCAGAGCCCCATGAAAGCTGTGCAGTTTGTACTTCACAGCAGGAGCCTCATGTGGCCTTTAGCAGTGATTAATGTACTACAGTAGCTGTGTACTATGAATGCACCATGTCCACCATGACTCATTATTGAAAAGGAAGAAACATATTCAATCAGTTTATCCAGCGAGGCCTTGGCCTACATTCTGTCTATCGCTGCAGAGTGTGTGTAGGGAGCCTCTTCATCGAGATGCAGGCCCTATTCTGGGACACGCTTGTGTTGCAGTGAAGATGCTTGCCTTGCAGGGAGGCATATATAATGTATGTGGCATGTATAATGTATAAAAAGGGTTGAGTTGCCTCAGAGTTGCTGTGTGAATCCCTACAGAGTGTGATGGCGCTAAATGATTCAGTATGCTAAGGGACTGCTACAGACCGCCGCAAATTAGACTCCTGGCAAAGAAGTCATTTCCTTGTGTTTTGTGTTACATTTCAATTTAACAGAACTGGAAAAGAGTGGTAAGCGAATGAAGAAAATGTACGACAATGCAATTAAAGCAAACACTGACTAATGTTTGAAAATTGTATGTTGACTGCATCAAAAAGGAACGTCAAATGGATGTTCATCAACAAGGGCAACTGGCCCAAAGTGGAAGAGGAGAGCAGAGCCGACGCAGTAAACATGATGTGATGAGGCGTCAAGCGTGCAGCTCCTCCTGACAGAGTAAATATCCAAAGATGGAGTATGAAAAAACACACAGAGATATCTCGTAGGGATGTTGGTTTTTATTTTATGTTGCAGAACCATGAAGGATAAGGACAATTAAAGGAGCACTATGTAGTTTTGGAGAAGACAAACACAGAAATGTTTATGTCTTCCATAGCTGAATAAACAAGCTGTTCTCAGAGGATCCCCAGAAGCTAAACACAGAAGAAGTTGCGGGGTCTGCCACATACAGTCAAAATAAAACAGTACAAAATTGTGTTGTCCTTTTAGGTCAGTTTGTCTAATTGATTAAATCAATTAAAGGTGCCCTACGTAAGATTTTGGCCAACCTGTCATTTCTATGATGGAGCAATATGTAAGAAAAAAAACATTAAAGACTTATTGACAGAATTTTAAGAAATAAGATTTTGAGCATTATGTCACAGGCATCTGTGTTTCATGATGAAGGGATTAAACAGGAATTAAAAAACACTTGAATTTCACAATGCAGCAGCTGTTGCAGCACCTTTTTACTGCAGTGGATGGGATTCCCAGCAGAGGATCATCCTCCAGCTCCACGTTAATGAGATCTATTTCGCAGGCTGCTTTTTCCAGACGTTCACATCAGCTCACTGGATCCTACGCTGCGATCCAGAAATAGGCCAAAGACAAGAAGTTATTAATTATGCATCGCAGACTATGAATTGAGACTTAACGCAGCTTAAGTGTTTGGTAGCATTTGACAGTGCTTTCTTTACATAGTACTGTATTTACATTTCTGTTCCCCCCGTTTCTGCGGCCGTAACACTGCTGTGACTTGCTGTAGGTGTTTTATAAGAATGTTGTGCTGTTTTTCCGCCTGAAAAAGAAAAGTAACACCGTGCTCTGCTGCATGTTTGCTTGATGGTCCAGGAAGATGGAAACAGCAGAAATTGTTTGTTCCACTGATTTCACTCCTGTCTCAGCCTTTTCCAGATATTGCTGCAGACAGGCACACACTCGTCCAGCGGTAACATGCATTTCATGTCAGACACAGTTCAGAAAATTGGTTTTGTGTGTTTCCCTCCAATTAAGTGGCTCTGATAGTTGTTGAAAGAAAGGATTTGGGGTGCGACAAGGACTTCTGCCCTCTGGGGTTGACGGATGTTACAAGCTTCTTTTCATTTTACTGCAGTGTGTCACACTACGGACAAGTGAGTGTGTGTGTGTGTGTGTGTGTGTGTGTGTGTGTGTGTGTGTGTGTGTGTGTGTGTGTGTGTGTGTGTGTGTGTGTGTGTGTGTGTGTGTGTGTCTGGCTGCAAAGAAACATGTCTGGCAGGTACATAGCTTCTCTCATCCAAGTGTTTTTGAACACTTTCTGCTGTGTGTACTGAACTCTCCAGGTTTGTACTTCACCGATTATGTGACAGATTTAGCTCAGAAAAGTGTATTTCTTATCAGCATAAAAAATGCATTTGACATTTGATTCCAATCGAGGACTTTCTCATGTATGTCTCGATGCATAATACAAGATTTTGGACAAGGACAAACAGATGAAAAATGTTCTGACGTTGTTGTTTTTGTTTTTTTTTACAATGAAGAGATGATCTAATTCCAGCCTCCCGATATTATCTTAGGTGAACCATGTTGGAGAGGCACGCAGCACCCAGCAGGCACCAACTGTTGTTGTATCGGAGAGAGCAGCTCCTGACCTGAGGGCAGAGAACAGCGTGGTCTCCTACAGCAATGGGACTGTCAGCATCCACAGTGATGGGAATTATAAAAACAACAGGTGGGTGATGGTCACGGCTGATGAGTTACGAAAGAATACGGCAGTATAGCATGAAAAAACACACCTCTCTTTCTATGAGGACACCGATTACAGATGTACTCTGTAATTTTGGGGAAGAAATTGTAATCAGAAGAGAAAGATACTCATTGACTGATTTTTTTTTTGTTGTTGACTAAATAAACATCCTGTTTTTGTGACTGATGATCACACTTCTTTGTGGAAAAATGAGTATTAATAATAATAATAACAATAATAATAATACACTTTTTGCATTTCACTAAATGTTTTACATGTTCGAATCAGGAGTTAAACCTTTCAGATCTGCAATGACGCAAATTACACAACAATAATATTAATAAAACACATGAAACATGTTGCAAATAAAAATCTTTCAACAGTAAGACCAGCTCACCTTTAGTGTTAGGACCCTAAGTATGAGGATTTGAGGTCACGCTCATAGGTGAGCAAAACAATCAGCAATATAACTGAAAGCTATACCATGAAGTGCTTTGAAGCTAATCAGGTAAAGGTAAAACTTAAACAGGGCTCATATGATCTTCTTCTATTGTTAAAAAACATCAAGAACGCAGCAGCTGTGTTTTGTAGTAGCTGAAGGTGTGACGTTTTGGAGATGTTCCTCAACTGTCAAAAACATGATTGAACAACTTATGTAACTTGTTCTTCAGATGAAAGGTAATTATCAAATACTGCAGCCAGGTTTCTGGCTCACCTTTGTAGAGGAGCTAATATGTTTCTGTAAAATTGTGATGGACTTACCAACAATAGTTTTCAGAATCATTTTCATGTAGCGGGACAACAGTTTCGGGAGATCCTGCACTTTCTGACACATGATGACTAAAAGAAATTGTTGTCTTTGCCGGTTTTTGAGTTGGCATTTCATCCACACAGCAATGGAAGTGAAGTATGTGTAAATGCACTGTATATGTCTTAGTGGCAGCATGTACACACAGAACTACACTGGGCCGAGGATGGAGCCTTGGAGAGCACCACAGGTCAGAGGGGCCACAGAAGAAGAGGCATCATGGAGCACTACAGAAAAAATGTTGTTTGATGAATAAGATTTAAAAGCAGTCTAAAGTTTTGTGGCGTCTCTGAAGCCAAGTCCACAAATAAATAGTATGATGAGAACTGATCTTTAACTCCCCATCACCATTAACTGAAAATAGATCATTTCTTTCAAAAAGTCACTATAAAAACAAAAAATTATGAATCTCACATAAATGTTATAGTGATTATAGCTAAAATATTGTTGATTTTTTTTTTTTGTTATTACTTTAGGTACTGTGTATTTGTTATCATTTTGTTTTGTCCTACTACTAGGGCTACTACTCCTGTTGTCTATTGTTTCAAATGTATAGTTATTTCAATTACCTCTGATCTGTATGCATGGCTTGTTGGCCAGCTCTTGTATTGATTTGTGTGGTGATACATTGTTTTGTATAGCCTAAAGCTAATGTGTAATGAAGCATGTGAAAAGTGTGCCACACCAAATACTTGAAATAAATGACGACAAATACGTGACACAGCAAACAATTTTTCCAGCTTAAACTCAGATTAATCCCTCACAAATGAATGCAGCTGTAGAAGTGGAAGTGCAAATCTCATACTTGTGTCTTTCCACAGTGTCTCTGCCGACAAGAACAGCCGTCGGGGGGCTGAGCCTCTGTACCAGAACAGCAGGGTCGCTTTTGGCTCCAGCAGCTCCTCGGAGGAGACCGACAGCTTCACGAAACCTCCTCCTCATTGTGTGGAGAGGGAACAGAGGACGGAGCGACAGCCCAGGCCCGCTGCTCAGGAGATGATGGAATCCCAGTATGAAACTGGGTACACCACCGGAGACACTGGCAACGAGCTAGACCGAGACCACACAGATTACCTCTACAGGTCAGCCACCACTCTGCTGCCTGCTATGAATGCAAACATGCAGTTATGAGATAGTATTAAGGCAAGGTTTTTTTTGTGTGGAACATTTCCTGCACAATACTGTTGTTTTCAATGAAGCAAAAAAGGGCAATGAAAGTATTTAAACACAGATTAAAAAGGTAGAAGCATTTTACTTAAAACATTAAAAGATGAAGAAAAATGTGTTGGCATAAAATCAATCTGAAGGTGTATGATGGTAAAAAAGCTGTGAAAAAGTACACTGTTAAATTGGGATTAATATGATACTTACGTTTACTTACAGAGTTTCGCTGTAGAGCTGTATTTTTTACTTCACATTCTTTTCCTCCTTAAAAATAAGACACTATTATTTTTCTTTCTATGGTAACGATATATGTTCTGGCTATTTAACGTATGACATCTATTTATTGTGTTCTAGGAAAGTCTTATGCTAGCAGGGCACACGTTTGGCCCCCGAGCTCCTAGTCAGGAGCGCTAGCTGCACGGCTAACTGAATTAACAAGCTAATGGCAGAGACAGTTAGCGGTTACTCTGGTGATATGCTGCACCATATTTACTCTGAGTGTGAATTTGACAGGAGGACAATTCTTACATTTTGCACCTGTAAAGTAGAAAAATGCTAAAATTAGAAGATGTTGAATATCACCATGTTGGTGACTAGGAGAAGCTTGAAGCAAGTTAAATCTGCACCAGTGACAGTTTTTTGGAAAAAAAAACAAAAAACCCTTGGTTGTACCCAAATTAAAGTATTTAAATGCAACGTGAGAAAAGCCTTACTTCCTTCAGGCTTAACTTTTTCTAATTAATCACAGCATTAATGAAAAGAATGTGCTATGACCTGAAACAGACAGTATTTCAGAAGAAAATGCTGTATACTACAAAAATTGGCCTGCATTTTCCTCAAGGCAAGTTGGCCAACTGTTGAAAAAATATTATAATTTCATACTGGCAAGAAGCCTGATTTTATTTTCTTCTGTTTTTGTCACAGCCTCAATTTTGATTTAATAATCAATTCATGTCTTCATCTTAATATCCCACTCCAGGCTGTACCCAGAGATAATCTCTGACGAGCAGCGCCGCCAGTACAAGAAGGAGTTTGACTCCGATCTGGCCCGTTATAAGAGCCTTTGTGCCGAGATGGATGAAATCAGTGACCAGATGCACAAGCTGAGCCGAGAGCTGGACACGTTGGACGAGGGCTCCATGAAGTACCAGGTAGGGACAAAAAAAGAGTGCAGAGTGGAAAAATTTGGGGCCAACTGCCAGGAGAATATACAGTCATAGCTGGGCCTTTTAATTATAGCTAACAGCTTAGTTCAATCTCAGTAGGAGTCTATTGGACTGCGACATAGACGCAAAGTAGAAGAGATGAGCCACTTTTGTGCCACAAATTCAAAACTGACTTGTGTTGCTTCTGCTATTTATTCAGTATAATTAAGTAAGAGAATGTGTGTTTTCATTTCCAGGGTGTCGCGGATGAATATAACAGGCTGAAAGACTTGAAGAGGGTAAGTGGAAACAGATCAGTGGTACTGAAATGTGAAGTTAAAGGAGTATTTTTTAATTTTGGAGCGTTACGTTCATTCAGTTTTCTGCTGAGCGGCAGACAAGAAGATTGGTAGCCTGTCACTCTCATGTCGGAATGGTCAAATATGAAGCTGAAACTTTAACGAGTGAATACTGCTAATAATATTATTATTGCCTAGCCAACCTAGCCTTAACACTCCTAAAGCCTTGAAAGTGCCACTGGTCCGTCAGTTATTATTGCAAATACTTTTTTACTTATGCTTGTTCTGCCAAGCCCAAGAAGTATTAGCCATAATCGTTTCCTTAGTAACCTCCACAGAAAAGCTAACAATCAGTTAGCTGAGCTTAGCATAAAAACTGTAAGCAAGGGTAAAACTGCTAGCTCGGCTCTGTGTAATGGTCAGATTTCTTGTCCAGGAGCAATGACTTCCTTGAGTCTCAGCTGTTACCTAGCAACCTTATGATAATTAAACTGCAAAATTTTGGCAAAGCAAAGCTAACTGTTTCTATCTGTTTTGAGTCTTTATGCTTGGCAAGGCTAACCATCTTCTGGCTATTGCCTTAGATATGAGTGGCATTGACTTTCTTCTCTAAATGTCTGCTTAAAAATAGGTGACTAAGCAAATTTCACAAATGTTGAACTACTACTAGTAATGCTAATACTGCCAAGAAACATCCGATGTCAGTTGTTTTCATTTCTCTGTCTTCCAGACACCAGACTACCAGACGAAAAAGAAACAGTGCAAAGAGCTTCGGCAAAAGCTTTTCCACATCAAACGTCTGGTGAAAATCTTTGACCAAGGTCTTTGTTAGTGTGTCTTTAATATCTGTCCGAATGGTCTGGGATGCACCCTGACAGGGTGTTACCTGGCTAAAGTAACAAGGATTTATCCTCCATTTACTCCTCAGTTTGACTGCTTTGCTCTTGTTGCTATAAAAGCCCACACCACCATCTTTGACCCAAAAGTTTACAACTTCTGGATTACTTATGCAGCTGTCAGAGTAGATTCGTGTTAGGATAGAGCTACTGATAGACTTCCGATGCGTGGTTGTACTGTAACCTGTTTGACAACACGACACTGTTGGCATTTCAATTGAAACTTGTGGTAAATTTTACTTTCCACTTAAGCGGCAGTTTTAATTTATTGAAGTGTTTAAAGGTGTGATATGTAAGAATTGGCCACCTGTCGAATTCATACTGAAAACTGATGTTAGTGTATCATCAGAGTAACCGCTAACTGCTGCTAACTGTAGCTGCTGTTAGCTAGTTAGCTCAGTTAGCTGTGCAACTAGTATTCAAGACTGGGTGCTCAGAGCTCCTGTGCTTGTGGTGGTGGGAGTTTATACCACAAGCACAGGAGCTTTGGACGTGGACAGAATGTGGCTAGTTAGTTAGCATGCTAACTTCCGTGGATGACAAAACTGTTTCTTCACATTCTGTAAAGAAAGAAGTTCTGAATGTTTTCAGCTAAAACTGTCACTATTGCCCCTGTAACTGTTGTAGTATGGTAAGTAATGTATGCAGTTGTAAGGTATGTTTTTATACAAAGATGATGAATGGAAAAGGAGATTATTTGAATAAAATACATGTTAAAACACCACATGAATTCATCTTTGTTATTACCCATTTATGTTGCAGTGTTTATTTGGCATTCTTCATACAGATGTAATTACAACACTTTTTTTCAAGTAGTTTGAAAAAACAGAAACATAACAAAAGACACATTGTCATCCTTTGATTCTTTTAATAACGTTGCCATACACATGAAACTTTAAAAACTCAGTAACACAAAGATAAGAAAACATTAATAGTATATTTATCTTTTTTTTTCCATCAATGACATGATCGTGTGAGTTGTTGCCTAAGAGAAAAATATCCGAACAACTTTCAGATGGCCCGGTGGTAGATCAAGAAGCAGAGTTACACCCTCTACATGTTTTCAAGACTAAATGCTGTCATTTCTTTTTGACTTTTGTAAACTCGCCTCTTGAAATACACTTGTGAGGTAAATCCTGGTGGACCAGCAAATCAGGGCCCATCTTCTTTAAACTTGTCAAAGATACTGTTTGTTTTGGCATTGAATATCCCCCAGGTGCAGTTTTTCCACCAGATTTTCACCCATTACAGTATCATCTCACACTCTTAGAGATGAGAGCACGAGCATCTGTGTCATATCAGCTGCAATGGCATGAAGGTAAGCTTTCTTTTTTGACATCTGAACAGATGAAAGAGGTATTTTCATGTAAATACATATAGAAAAAAACATTTAGGAGCTAACAGTGAAAGCAATATTTCAATGTTTAAATGAACCTTGAATTACATAATGTAAAAGAATGAAACTTAGCAGAGATCCAAAACAACATTTGAACATGCAAAAAGACGAAATTGGCCTCAATATATATATACACAACTCAATACATCAAGGGATCATCACTCCCAAAAAACAGCACTGATCGACGTAAACTGTAATTTAACTGGCGGTATTGGATTTTAACTCTCATCACCAACTTGTTTATTGAGATAATTCTTATTGTCTTGGATTGCTTGTTCTGCTAGAACCACAGTTGAGGTCAGCCAGCCATTCCTCAACAATAAAGAAAAGCTCAATCCAAACAAAGTTTCAAATGCTTAGTAGCTGAATTCACCATATTCAGTCAGTCAAAACTCATATTGAAAAACACAAGTGAACAAAATCACTTTGGAGGGGGGATCTGTTCCCAAAAAGATACAAGACGAATGTTTGCAATGCTCAGAAGACTCATTTCATATTTCATGTCGCTGTCCCAAATTCATATTGAATAACAAGGCAGTTGTCAAAAAGAAGGCGGTTTCTGGTGAACAA
The DNA here is from genome assembly GCF_904848185.1 of Acanthopagrus latus. Lineage (NCBI taxonomy): Eukaryota > Metazoa > Chordata > Actinopteri > Spariformes > Sparidae > Acanthopagrus > Acanthopagrus latus. The sequence goes on along the minus strand of NC_051059.1, from coordinate 10,035,099 downwards.
CATTTACAGAGGTTTGTGTTTAGGAAATATCAGACTAAAGCATTCTGATGTCTAGTGAGGTATTAGTCCGTTCTCTTCTCTTTCTTCTTCAACTGCAGCAACAGTGAGCCCTGTGGATGAATGTAAATGCATCGTTCACCTGGTGGCCACAAGAGTCCGTTCATCTCTCCCTCTGCTTCGTCTGCTAATTATTCTATTTAAAAACCATCTCTTAAGGATGATATGATAGACTTTGGTGATTTTTCCTTGGTTTTATTTTGCTTTCTGTTCCATTTGATCAGTTCCTTTGCTTCCTCCTCAGTGTTGAGCAAAGTTCGAAGCGGTGAATTCAGAATGTTATCTCTGACAGCAAGGCCTGTATTGTGTCTTATATTCAGTCCACTGCACTTCCACAGCTTCCTCATGCTTCAGATTGTTTATTATCATCATGATACTGTTTTATAATGTCATCACGTGTGTGGATATAAAGATCGCTGTATCACAAATGGTGAGCCATGAAAAATGAGCCCAGTGTGGGAAAAACTGCTCTGCTGACTTTCATTGGCGGGACAGATTTGTCCTCTAGATGTATTTGTAGCAGGGTGCTGCTGCCCTCTACATGAAACTGTGGCGTCTTTAGCCACTATGGCATGTGGGTGGTGACATGACTGGCTGTGGTGGCCATATCGGAGCCCAGCATGAGGAGCTGGTCTCTGGCCTGAGACCTGGCACCAGAACCGAGTGGGCTGGCAACAAGACAGATCCATCCTGGCACCGGCTCCTCTCTTCTCTGTTGACCCGCGTGGAGACAGAGGGCTCATTTCATGAGGGGGAATAGAGTGGTTACAGTACAGTACATATGACGGCCAGCTGGCACTGCAGTTTCATAACCACACAGATGGAAAGTGATGAGTCAAGAGGTTTCCTGTGGGTCCTTGTCGTCACTAATACCAGACGGAGACCTCGTCCGTCAGGGGGGCTACTGTCCTGGGACATACGGCCAGCTGATTGAGCTTCCGGAGAGCTGCATGTCACGGATCAGCGTCTCAATGGGTGTCTTTCCTACCAGGCGCATGAAGAAGAGCTGCGAGATGAGGTTGGCGGGAACGGCGCGCAGGGCGGGCAGGCGCAGGAGCAGGCGTCCAAAGCGCTGAGGCTGACTTGGGTACTGCATCCTCTCATACTCCGTCAGGGCCACCTGAGCCTTCTCCTGCAGAGACTCCACATGGACTGGGTCTGTTAGACCACAGGCGTCTGAGAGGGAGGGAGGAGGAGGTAGTTACTTAATAGTGTGGGCAGGTTACATAAAGAGTCGTGATGAGCTAAGTGGAAGGTTGAAATCCTAGCAGATAATGTGATAAAATGCCCCAGAGGGGAACACACACAAATATAGTGCCTCGTCACGGCTGCACTTTAAGAAAATATGTATCTTTTAAAACCTGAAAACCCTGAACTCAGCTTCATTAAAACAGCAGAATATGGTCTCGCACTGAAGTCACATTTGGATGCTTTTGGGAGAGGTACTGCTACTCAGCAATTTGTATAAGGAAGCCACTTAAAAAGTCTTAAACTGCACAGTGCTGCATAATGATTAGTGACAGCACTGAATTATGCATCACAAAGTGTATTAGTGCATTTTCATTAATAAGCCAGGAGATGGTGCCATAGTAGGTAAATTCACAGATGATGGTGTTTACCTATCTACAGTTCTCTTCTTCTCTTTAAGAAAGAAGTGTCTGTCTTAAATTTGAACAACAAAAAAGTACAATAGAACACCACTTAATTCGTACTTGTGAACTCAAATCCATCTACCCCGACTTCATGAGTGAGCAGTTATCTGACGTCACACAACAATAGTAGCACCCATGGGAGGGGGTAGGATGTATTTGTGCAATACAGTGCTTCTATTAGGCGAGTGAGTGGAATACTTAGACACGTTTCGAAGTAGAAAAGGCATAAAATAAAATGTATGATGGCCTCTGTCACCTTGAGTTTTGTTTTCCATCCTCTACTACAACAACAATGCAACGAGGCTGCACTGCTGAGTGTGCAACTGTGTCTTTACTCGCCCAATAGACATCATTTTGTGGAGGTCGAGAATGTTGGAAATTTCACCCTCCGACACTGACTGACCAGAGAACCTGGGCCACTGCTGCACTTGGTTAGACCTTTACTTGTTAATCTGTCTCTCACAAGTCCAGCTCTTCACTGAACAGTGAACCTCTAAAAGTCTCCGCCTGGACTGTTTCTGCACTGCAGGACAGTGTGTCACAATAACAGCAGATAAAGCAACAGTCACCTGGTGAGAAGAGTGCGATGGCCTTCAGACAGCTGTACTCCGCTGAGTCCACCTGCAGCCTCGTCAGTTTGTCGACCTGGTCCTGGAACACCCTCACCTGGTCCATGAAGGACACCACACGCTCGGCGGACATGGGTGAGGAGTGGAAGCCAGCTGCGGCCAGCAGGGGGGCCATGTGGAGCGGCAGGGCCGACTGGGCCGCGTTTAGGATGAACAGCTCACTCCAGCTCAGCCTCAGCAGGGCCACCTGTGAATGTTTTTGTGTGTTAATCAGGTTTGCCTACGCTGTTATCATCCATTTTTTAATGTTCACTGCCTTCATTGAGTATTATTGTTTGGATCAAGACACTTTCTTCAACCTCTCTCCTATACTTCTGTCTCAAACACACCAAACTTTATTCTTTAAATGTAATCTGACCTGGTCTGACACAGGCAGCTCAGGGAAATAAGGGATGCTTCTGGCCCACTCCACAGTGCTGAAAAGTAGCCTGGCAGCCAGCTCGCAGATATTATCGATCCCCATGGCATTATCCGGACCGGCCTGTTGGTTGTACTGGTGTCCAAAGCGACTGCTGGGGTACGGTTCGGCTCGCAGCAGCTGGGAAATGAGCTCGGACACTGGCTGACCTCCACCACTTCCTCCGTTGTTGTTGTTATTGTAGAACTCGCCTCCAAGGCCGCTGGCGCCACCTATGGGCGTGATGGAGGGGCTGAGGCTCGGCTGTGGTGGGATGCGACCGCGTTGAACTGCTGTAGTTTGGTTGGGGGACAAAGGGGAGGAGGGGAGATGAGGGAGACGGATAGGATGAGAGCAAAGGGGCATGGGGGGGTAGATAAAGCGAGGATATAATAGCAAAAGGAAAGGGGAGGTGAAGGAAGGGATTTGGAGAAGAAAACGAAAAGGAAGAAAAGTTAAAACTGAGTTCAGCCAGCAGTGTATGTCAGATTATCGGCAGACCGGCTTGACCTGATTAGGAAGCTATTCTTCAAGATTAAAGGAGGCATAATCGAGCCCAGACTGACTCAAAAGGAGCGTGAAAGGGAGGAGTAAATTCTTGTGCCTGTCGGGTGAGATGAAGGTTATCTATGGAAATTTTAAAAAAAAAAGACTGAGAGGAGAATTTACTCTCCTTTAAAATTCTAACGTTCTGCAATTACAGAGTTGTAGAGATTTAAAACATGCTATTGCAGAAACCTTAGAATATCCCAGATTTCAGAAGATAAGAACCCAGTTCTGTCCCCAGAACACTGCCTGAAACTAGAAACGTGGCAGGGTCCGCTAACAAAAGTATAAAAGTAAAAAATATAAAAGTATTAAATTGTGTTGTTCTTTAAACACAGTTTGTTTATTCAATTTATTTGATCATGGAAACAAAGAGAGTTTGATTATTTAGTTTGTTTAGGCATTCCTCTTCCGACAAAAATGTCTTTCCCGGAACTACAAAGTGTATCTTTCGACATCCAAAACCAAGACTACTGACTAGAGACACATTCATTTGCAGACATTAATTTATGTGGAAACAATCTGTCCTGTTTGAATGTCCTTGAGCAAGACAGTGAATGCACTCCAACTCGAGGAATGCTGCTCTTCAGCTGAGACTGACCTCTGACCTCTTTGTGGAGGTGGTCATGTCGAGGGAATTTCCCTTCAGGGAGCTGTAATGTGTCTCGTTAACATGATTTACGATTTGTGAGTTGGGGGGGGGCAGCTCAGAGACACATCAGGTTGTCTTTGAAAATCACAGACCTTCAGACATTACAGGTTAAATGTATTTTTTATGGCTGCATCCTCAAAAAGGTGTACAAATTCAGTTGTATCTCTATGTGCTGGATTCGTGTATTATTTGTCTCTGTGTATCTATTGACATTACACTGAGTGATGCTTCACTTGGGCTCCACCACTTAAGGTGAATTCCCCGTATTGAATTCTGCCTGATCGAGTCAACAAGGCGGAGGGGTTTCTGTGGTATCAACCAGGGGCTTAAGGCTCTGGGACGCAGGTGTCTTAGCACTGTATCCCTCTCAGTCACTCTTACACAGGCACTAGATTAAGCCACTTAGTACATGGCATTGAGCTGACACGCATGGCTAGCTTAGCCATGATAGGTCCTCGACAGCCATGTGTGGCATTTTCTCAGCACTATGGGGCTCATGGAGCAGAAGGGGCGAAGATAATGGCAGAGGCAAATTTGACTATGATTGATTTCCCTCTATTCTAAGAGCCACCGAACAAAGTAATGAAAAGGCTTTTCACTGAGGAAATATCAATTATTTGCATTTTCTAGAGCCATTCAATAGCAGTGTATGAAATGTTGCACATGTACAATGAGTGTGTCCCACAGTGAGGCACATCCTTTAGAGGGGATTAAAATGGATGGTGGATTTATGGATTAGGATAGATACCTTCTTTGCGCATGCCAACACGGAAGCATTTCTTCAGTCGACAATACTGGCACTGGTTCCTGTGGTGCTGGTCAATCTGACACTCTCTGTTAGACCTGAGAACGTAAACAAATAATGACGAGACCGATGATTTCCTGCAGGCGTCAGACTGCGTGATCTGCTGTCACCCCAACAAGTTGTCATGTGTGTCAATCAGATTTTCATGCGGATTTATCAAAACCATTCAAGTCACAAATGTGTAATCGATTCCACTTTGCAGGAAAGCGAAAATGCGAAAGACGAAGGCAGAGTAGTTGCGCAAAGTCATCATGTTTCATTAAAAAATGATTTGATGTATATAACGTATAAAGTATTAAGCAGTATGATACCAACACTTGCTTTTCACAGTGCATCTGAACATGAATATTACATTGTGAAACTAGATTTTCCATTAGGTTACAGGAAACATCATCATGACTATAAAGCAGAAGGAAGTTGTATCATTCAGCGATCTGTCACCCACATATCCCAGCACATCCCATAAACTTCAACTCAAATTAAGTAGAAACACAACACTGTCCATCAGATTAAACGTCCGCAACTTTTCTGATAATCATTTTCTTTGTCATAATGGTTTTAGTGTTGTATTTTTTGGAATTTAAATGTGGCGATTTATTTACAGTAAATATCTACGTACAAAATTGGATGCTACATTATTTGTCTATAATTTTTGACAGATCCCTTTGTTTAACTTAAAAAAAAAATGGGATGTGGGCTTTGTTTTACAATATCGACACCTTTATCTGTGCTTGTGTGCATGACAGGCTTCACAAACATCCCAGAAATGTGGAGTGGCAACTGTCATTTTAGATTCATCTGACACTATTCCCCAATTCATCAGTGAAATCGAACGGAGGGTAGTGAAGGTATTCAACAACACAAAGATATTCAGTCCTCTATCATGCAAGACAAACAAACAAACAAACAATAAATAAATAAATAAATAAATAAATAAATGTATCTCACATTTGAGAAACTGAACCAGCCAACGAATGGAAATTTTAGCTTAGAAAATTACTTTTGATTTTTGTTTATTAAGCTACTGCAGACTGGGAAACATGGTGTGTTTTGTGGGTCTGTGTATATTTTCCACACACCTAAAGCAAAGTACATTGATTTGTATAACAGCTACTGAAAAGTCGTTTTCACGAAATAAACCATTTCCAGCTGCCATATCTGTATTTACCTCGCCCAGGCTACGTAATCATTACTGGCCTGTACGCAACCACATGTCACTGTAACTTACTGTACGCGGTCTTGTACGTTTTTTCGGGTGGAAGAAAACCGTTACAGCTTCACCCGGATGTACGTAGTTTTGCAGCACGCGATTTCAGTAACCGTCGCCGCTCCGTCCTTGGTTCACCACGTCCCCAGGTGGAAGGTGAGTTAAAATAATTTGTGCAAAAAAACTTATCTACTTCTTTAGAATGACACTATCCAGTCATGCTAACGTTGGAATGTCCTAACATGTGCTCGACATCATGTGCCATGACATAACTCTAGAAAATTACTGGCGAGCTAGCTGACGTTAGCTTTGCATGTTAGCATGATTTGATGAAAATGAGAAGATGGGCGGAGTGGCTAAAGCTAGCTTTATCTCGCAAAAACAAAACAAAACAAAACAAAAACACGCATTTAGTACGAGTTTGTATGTTAAACAAATTGATTTATTTCATTATCTCCATATAACAAAGACCTTTTTCTTGTGATAAAGATTTAATTAATGATGTGTTCTGCAATATTAAATGAATTGATAAACGTTTAATTACATTTCACATTACATTGCTAAGTTAACATTAGCCTACATTTACGTTACACTAGCTGAAGCATCCAGATAGAGGGGAGTTTGTCAGCCTCTCATCTGATAACTGGTATCCCCTAAACAAACCCAGTCAAGTAAACAAACTAACTTACTGGTGGGCTACAGCTACAGCCGGCTACGGAAGCTGTTCTTGGCAGCTCTTGTAGGTTGAAATCAAGACGAACACATCATTAGTTAATTTGTTTTCACGAGAAAACAATGTTTGTTATATGGGGATAACTAAATGGATTGAAATTTGTTATCACAACAAAACAACCTTTGTTATATCGAGATAACCAGATAATAAGTCGTTATCACGAGATAACAGTGTATTAAAAAAAAGAAAAATCCATGGCCGTTCTCGGCTTCCACCCTGTCTCGATGAAAAAGGTGAGTAAACTGAGGTTATGTGTGTTTACCCCCGAATGTCAAATGTGGGTGCACCTGTTTGTTGATGGACATACTACTCAAAATTAGACACACTAGTCAAAGTTAGTTAATTTTTTGGGGGGTTTCACATTTTTGTTTTATGAATAGTTTTGGTCCCCAATAATAATGTGACACATTTCATTTAACTTTTCTTTTATATCGATGCACATGCATATATGCATGATTATCTTAATATCCCTAGCTAATTTCAAGTAGGGTAATTAAGCACATCTAAATCTCAATACACTTAAGCGCTGTTTATTTGTTCATACATTCTTATAGAACATTATTATCTTAAACTTGATATTGTATTAACAGTTGTGTGAGTCATTTGAAAACCTGCAGGGAAGACTAGTCTTGGTTGCAGGCCAGGACAGCACAAATTACATGTTCTAAGTGTATTAGTCTCTGTTTGAAATTACAATTGAGCATGAGGTCTCTGGTAGGTTTTATCTTGGTGTTAAGGCAAAAATTAGGTTACTTCGCAACTTCATAAGTTATGGTTTTGCTAGCTTGACCAAAAAAACATTGGATCGTCCCAATGTGAGCAGATCACAACGCTCACTTGGGTGAAATACTAAGCTAAATACTGAGCCCCCCTCACCTGCATGTGTAGCTGAGGTTCCGTCTGACGCTCCTCTTGAAGAAGCTCTTGCAGCCCTCGCACGTGAAGACACCATAGTGTTTCCCGCTGGACTTGTCCCCGCACACCACACAGTCCACCACGCAAGCCTTGTCATCATCGCCGGCTTCCATGTCGCTGCCCCCCGCCTGGGGTGAGCCGTCCTCCTCGTCCCCCCTCAGGTAGCTCTTGTCCCCCAGCCCGTTGGTGCCCCCGTTGGGATCTCCCCAGCCCCCGCTCACCATGGCCATCGCTTGGTTACCGAACCAGTGCAGAAGGAAATGTGACAGACAGCCAAGATTTCTGGTTGCTGTCAAGGTAACATGAACATCAAAAGTCCAAATTGTGTGTTTCCCCCTCACCTGGAGTGAATCAGTCTTTTCCACCTGCTTGTGCTCTCATTTGTTAATAATGTCTCTTGATTGTTTTAGAGCATATAATAGCAGAATTGGGAAGGGGTAACAAAAACAGTGCTCAGGCTAAACGAGCAGATGTCAGTGTGGAAAAAAAATAGGCTATAGCATTGAGGAGGAGGGTGTTTGGCAGAAAAAACAAGAGCAGCTCTGTCTCCTCCCACTCCACTATGACCTGGAAACAGTCGCAAGTGTGGCAACTTTTAGTTTTACATGCCTGTAGATTGTAATTCTCCCTTTTCTTTTCTTGTTCTCTTGTCCAACACGTAGCTGCTATGTCTTGTTTTTGTCCTTGTCTTCAGACCAGTACCTGAGACGGTGAAAGAGAAGCCGGTTCGAACGCTGCCCAGTCAAATGGTGTCACGCGTCAGCCTTGGAACCTTTCACAGGAAACAATGAGTCAAACATTACATTTCTACTGAAAGAGAGTGAACGGTTTGTAAGTAAATGACACGAGAGGTGAAAATCTCCCCCTAGCTTCAGCTCTACATGCTGTTGTTCTCCTTTTCTTCACACATACACTCCCAGCTCTGTCTCTGTAGCAACAGTAATGGCTGAAAAAGGACCTCGGTGTAGCTCGCCTTAGCACATGCCTGGAGAGGCTCTGACCACCCCTCTTAAAGTACCCCTTACATGAATTTGTCTCTAGCACCGACTCGTCCTCATACAAGGTCGCTGTCTAACTAAACATTCATCTCTGAATCCTTATAGAAATTTTGTCAAGCTTACCTCAGAGGGAATGTTAATGTGTCCGGCTTCCCTCACTGGCAGATAAATCCCTTTCTCGCTCTAGATCTTCCTTCCATCCAGCGAGTCTGCAGACACAGCTCCCCTTTTCTGCTGTAATCCTCTCAGTGGCAGCATTGTTACCCACAATGAAGACGTTCCAGATCAAGCAAAACAAGCTGATGTTCGCACAACAACAACACCATTTTCATGTGGTCGTGGGTTTCTTCTTCAAGGCACCGCCAGCTGCAGCAGCAGTGGTGTGGCGGCAGCAGTTGAGGCGACGTGGACTACCCTGCGCTAGCCTCCAAAATACACAAGTAGATCCCCAACACAAGGAAGTGAGCTCTCATCCCTGCTTGTTGTAGCACCAGTGTGACGATATCCTCTGTGCTGCTTCCTTCCCAGGAAAAAAAAAGCCAAAACAGTCAAGAAAAGCAGGAAAGTGTCCGTCTGCTCAGCCCTCCATAGTTCCTGCGGTTTCTCTCCAGGCACTCATGCGGTCTTCTCCCTCCAGCCTTTTGTCAGTGCCTGCCCACCAAGAACTAATGACTTGCGGCCTAGCCCTGTGTGCTGCTCGTCGGTGTGTGTGTGTGTTTGTGTGTGTGCAAAGCCGTCCCCTATGGCTCATGCAAACAGGAGGTGGGGGGTGGAAAGGGGGACGGGTGCTCCTCTTTCCCCCTCCTCTCTCGGGCTACAGAGTCCACAAATCAAATTATGATTCAAGAAAATGGCCACGGTCAGAGAAAAGCTGGTTTTCTTGCAGTGATTTGCCTTTTTTCCTTACCCCTCTCTCCTCTTGTGTGTCTGTTTTCCTCAAACCTATGTGTGTGTGTGTGTGAGGGAGAGATCAAGCAAAGCAATGGAGAGAGAGGGAAGGAGGGGGGAGGGAGGGAGCGGGAGTGTGTGCAGAGGGGGAGGGGGCAGTCTATGTGTGTGTGTGTATGTGTGTGTGTGTGCTCCCAGGGATTTGACACTGCTATTCAAGCCCTACGGTTACCATGGAGCCGGCCGCCTTATATGGCCATTGGAGTCAAAGAGCAAAGAGAGTGGGCTGTGTGGGGCAGCATGCACACACACACACACACACACAGGAAGGATGTGGAGGATCTCTCTCCTCAGAGATGCAGAGAGCATGACCCCGAGGCCTCAAAAAAACACCCCGACAATACCAGATTACCCTGAAGCCCTGCAACAAATACAAGCAAGCCGATCTCCTGCCAGCCCTTTGTCTTTAAGAAGAAAATCGAATGTTGCATCTGAAAGTTTCTCCGTCACAAAACACGGCGCAAAGCAGCAGCTAGGTTAACTTTATTTCTTAAAGGGAGGACATATCTTTGCCTATTCATATAATACACACTTTGATCCTGCATACGTGTGGCGCAGCCCCCTCGAGAGCTGCTTATTGTACTTGAGGTAAAGGTTAGCATTTTGTGGTCATTGCTCATTTGCTCAAGGCCTTCTTTCTATTCTCTCAGTGCTTTGTGGCAAGCACAGTGATATGTGTTCGAGGTTACCCCAAGAGGTCAAACTGACTTTCACACCCCTGTCGTGTTAAAAAGCCCAGGGTCAAATGCAGATAAAGGGGAGGAGGAGGGTCAGATAAGAGCTTTAAGAGATAAGTGATGATTCTGCTTGTAAATGTGCGGCTCTTCAGGGTGGGGGGGTTGCAGTCACAACAGATGCGGCAAGATGAAAGATTCACTATATGCAACTTGTTGTCTTATCTGTTGAGTGTTTACAGAGATTTTTAAAGGCAGTCTTTTACCCCTGCAGACACTTTTATGGCACCCCCAATTCTAAACCCAGCTTTACCCCCTGGAGGACAGAATGTGTATGTGACACAGAAGCATTGTCCTGGCCATTGTGTGGCTAATGGGTCATCAGAGGGTTGTGTGTGTATGTGTGTGTGTGAGTGTGTGTTAATTTGAATGAAAGTCCCTTTAATTGTGCCGCTGTGTCTGCTTATTGTCACATCTTGTGTTGAGAAAGATTAGGCTTGTCAAATAAAGGGTGCTTGTAAAGGATTTGTGTGTGTGTGTGTGTCGGGGGGGGGGGGGTTCACAGAGCCATTAATCAATACTTTTAGAAAGAGTACATTTGAGTAAATTTGTTCTATCTGTTGTTGTTTGTTTTTTATTAGTAGATCTGATTTAATTCTTACTTTGTGAGTCATTATTTCTATAGGCTGATATTTGAATTAGAGCTGCAACGATTAGAAAATAAAGAAAATCACTTTTATTTATCACTCATTCATTTATCACAAAAATTGTCAGATATTGTTGTTGGTTCCAGCTTCTTACTTGTAAGGATTTACTGCTTTTCTTTGTCATTTTATGATAGTAAATTGAGCGGTTTTCTATTTAGGACTGTTATTTGCAAGAAAGGAACAATTTTGGACATTTTGGATAAAAATGGATAGGATGAGATAGGATACATATCCATTTTTAGAATATCGCTGATGAAAATAACCGTTAACGTACTCACTAGTCTTGCCTTATCTTTTGTTAACTTGGTGGATTTCAACCCCTTGAGAATGGACTTCTTTATCGTCACACATGTAAATTTCGCCTTATTTCACAAAATTTTAGGAGGTTGCACATTCCTAAACCTTCTGTCTTAACCACCAACCTCAAAAGACTCAATTCAGCTTTCTAGTAGATATGAAATGGAACAATTTCAATGTATTCTTAGATTAGTAAAATAATATCTGCCACTGCAAAGTAAGTGCGAAGAAAATAATTAGTCAGTACTTTAGATTGCTTTAGATTAAAAAGAAAAAAAAAAAGATAAACTGTAAATTCAAAGAGATGCTTGACATGCCTATCATTTTCACTTCAATGTGAGACTGTAACCACTGGGACATACCAGTATTGTGGCCTTTGAACCGACAGTCAGGAAAGTTGTTGCTCCCAGTGAGGAATCTGTAAAATGCAAGACAGCAAAAGATGTCCGCCAGACTGCCAACCCAACAGATATACAGTATAATGCCCACAGAGACAGCTGACAGTGAGGCACAGACATTTAAAGCAAGAATTATTTAATTAGTATTTTTTGTAATTTTGCGCCCCAACAGTTCAAAATTGCAATTCACATATTACAGATAATTCTTGTGCCAAGTGTAAATGGCCAAGGCTTTTTTAAGTCCCTGTGACATCAATTGTGATTTTGAAGATGTTACTATAAGTTACAATATTTTCCTGATGTTGCTTTAACCTGCAGTACCTTGCATTTCAAAAACACTCCAGAGAGTAAACATGTTAAAGGGTCAAGCTACGCATATAACAACACTGAAAGTAATATTTGACATTGTGTGCTTTCATTGTGTATCTTTCAAATGTTTTTCCTGATAGCAGTCTATGAGAATAACATTTCTGGGCCATGTTTTGTTTAATATTAGTTGTAGTATCACACTGGACCACTAATTAAAACAGCAAGAGTGGCAGACCCTGCCATAGTTTATTAACCATCATATTCTGACATGAATAGTTGTGTTAATAAATGTTTAATAACCCCCACATATTTACAGCATGTCTCCTCAAATAAACAACTGCTATCCCCAAATAAATGGGATACCATACAGCCAAAAACCCTGAAGTGCATCTACTACCTTAATGGAGAAAATGGTTCAATGTTTATTGTGGAGGAGGAATACTAAAAAGTAATGATGACATCCTGATTAAGATCATAGCATGTAAACTAAGGCTTAATAATGTGGGAAAATTAGGTAATTGCATTTTTTTTTTTCAAAAAATAGAGGCCTTGTGAACTCATATGCAGTTTGTTATACATAACGTTTACATTTCATGTCACACAAATGGAGCACATATTTATGTTCATATGCATTCACATGTTGTATCCAAGCTGATGTATTTTGCATTGATCCATACACCAAAATTTCAAATGACTTAATTTCATAATTTATTCGATCATATAAATACATATTTGCAGTTCAGTTTTACTTAAACCCTTTTCATGGTATACATAAAAGTAATAATTATCTATTTCTATTTCGTATTAGTATCTACCTTTTTTTGTCTTTCTTTAACTATGTGCAATCTACCTTCAAAACTTGTAATCCAGTTCAGAAATCAGTAAAATTTAGAACAATTTTTATTATTGTGAGAACTGAAGTTGTCAGACTTCTTTTAAAGTTAATTTAATACGGTGGGTCATTCAACCCTACCCTTCTGCATTTTTGGGCAGGCCCAGACGCAACTCACTCAGCAACTGATTCAGTTAACATTTCAGCCATTTAAGTTAACCTCTAAGGGCCATGCCATAACGAATACAACCATCCTCCCCCCGCATGGCCAAGTGTCTAAAGTTAGGACAGCCCTCTCCCCGAGGCATTCCCGGCAACCACTGTAATTCAATCTCAGGGTGTTAGTGCGTGCTCTCAACCGCATCAGCATATGGAAAGTAGGTCTTTACTTAAAGTAATCATGAGGCGTCTGTGCAGCCTTCTCGCGGGGACTGTGTTTTCATCACGCTCTGATGGCTGTTAAATGTTTAGACTTGCAGTGACAGCTTCACCCTGAGACCAGAGTGACCTGTGACCTTTGAGGAATGGACAAGCCTGGAAACAAAAACAGAGGCCTTTTGTGCAGGTCAAAGGGAAAACATCTGCTGGGCTGAAGACACAGAGAGAAGAGGGGGATTAACTCTGAGGGATTCATCATTTGGCCTTCTCAGCCACCTCTGATGAGAGGTGCCTGATGGGAACGTGCAGAAAGCCACTGACTGTATGCCCCATCATTACGACCCAAATCCTCTTTATTTTCCTCATTAACATCCCAGCTGCCTCTTGGCTCAGCAGGAAAAATTGATTAAAAAAAGGCAGATAAATACAATATGAGGGAGAATTTCTTTGATATGAATGCTGCAGTCGCTCTTATCACATCACCACAGGAGCCACTGGTCACAGCCAGTCTTTCACTTTTAAATTAAATTTTAGCCTGAATAAATGATCTGAGAGGACTGCACATCACAGTTCCCGTTGAGAAAATTCATTTGAACAATTCTTGCTTTGATATCATCATGCATTATGATGATAAATGAGTGTGAATTTTTTTTTTTACCATCCTGAAGCAGTTACAGTGTCATTTAAATTTGGGCGGAGGGATGCTGCCCACTCAGGATCACAGATAACAAAAGAGAGCATTTACATTTTATTTTTCTCCACTTAACACACACTCTGCACTCGGCAGTTATTTAGCACCATTTTGTTTATTTGTCTGTTCAGTCTGGTGGTTGGCTCGGGTATTTACCACTTCCCCTCTGTCCCCTCTCTCACTAACAGAGACCTTTTTCTTTAGGCTAGTCATTTGATATAGCGCACGGCTGTGATATTGGTAACCATATCCTTCAGAGCTAGTTACCAATTAGACAAACATCACTGGAGGGAAACCTCATGGGGTGATTCTATGGAGTTATGTAAGGACAAGTAAAACAATATGGCAGGCTCTGGAGTACAAATAAAATGTAGAAATTATATTATTTTCCCAAATAGTTAGACATTTTAGCATTCAGCAGATGCCAGACAACCAATGGAGATGCCAGGAAGTTAGTGCTCGCAGCCAGCACCTAACCACCAATAAAATTGCCAGTTGTTGTTGGTATCCAGATAAAGTACATTCACATGTTCCTCCGAACACGTCCCTAAGTGGGAAGTGGTTCCTCTGACTCAATGTGTTCCTGAGCTTTACAGTTGTAATAAGAAACAACATGGATGCTACAAAGAAGATTGTAGGGATTTTGTCCCTTGTTGCTCCAACAGTCTAAAAACACTTAAATACTGTTTTACCCTTTATCAGGGTTTATGTTGATAAATAACTATTCCAACTAATCTTGGTCATGTGTAGAGTAACTCTCGGTTACTACTATAGTCCTCTGTCCGCTGCATGTTTGTGCTCAAGTGACATCAAGTCAGTAAAATTAGTAAAATTGTGTTTAAGTCAGCTACTATAAATGCACATTATAGTGTGAAATTTGGTTAGTTTACATTATTCATATGTGGAGGAAAATGTTGATTTAGCAGCATAGCCTGTATGTGACACTGAGTCTATCAAATATTAAATACAAATATTCAGATCAGTAGCAGTAAAAGCCATGAAAAATGTAAACACAGTGTTTTAACATGATGAGGCCTGAACAGCTCTTTATCTTGTCTCTTATGCACTACCAAATGTTCACTGCTTTGCTTTAGGATCCTTTATGTCTGAAATCTCGTACTTCATTCAGTCATTCTGCACATTTGACTGATGGGTCGAGCTGGGAGGCCTTCCACAGCTGCAGTTACATGAATACTCCACTAGGTGACAGTGTTCCTTGACAATTAATACTGTGAGTGAATGTTATGAATATTACATCGACATTGTCCTCTCACTGAGCTGCTGGTCCAAACGCTGTATCTCTACTATCTAATTTATATCTTTCCCATTACCTAACTTAGGCCAGTCTTGTTTAAAATAAAAAAAAGATTATTGGCCAGCTGAGTTTTACAGTAAACCATGTAACAACAGAGATGGTAGATGCCAATTTCTTGTCCTAACAGGGTTTCTTGTCAGAATGCATATAGTATTTGTGGTTTCTATACATGTATGTAACATTTTAAAACAGTATAATTAGTTTAAGTTGAAGCCCTTATAAGTTTATAAGATTATTTAGCCATGTGCTTTAGCTCTCCGTTTGTTTTATCGTTTGAAGTAAAAAATAAAACAGTGACTGTAACAGTGTGTTTGTCTGTAGTGCTGACAACCATCATAAATGCTGAAAGTGTTACACAAATATCTTTTTCAGTTTTGTTCTATTGTAACAGTAACTTTACACTTGATCACACTTGATTTATAAAAAAAAGATTGCTATGTTAATGGATTTCTTAATTGAATTTAAATAAATAAATATTTTCAGTGTGCCAAGAAATGTTTGCCAGAGCAGTAGCATTCTTAATTTTAAGCCAACACAAGCTGATCTCTTAGTGGTTCCTCAGTGGACGTTGGTGGGTGTATATTCTATTCAATTTTTTTTCAAAAAGAGCATAATGGAGCATGAGGAATAAGGTCTTTGTGTTTCATAGAAAACACACTGCAGTGCCTTCTTTTTGGCCTCACCTCAGGTGACTTTGCTAAAGCAGTTGGTTTGGTTCAGTTTTAAATGTTATTGGAGGAATGCGTGACGCCACATGCCTAAGTGTTACGGTAACGTCGGGGACATGTAGTTCATCAACAAAGTGCTCCACACCAGGGCAAGACAGTCTCTACAGGGTTCTTCAACTGACAGGAAACCATCCCAGTAAACACTTCAGCGTGCATTGTGTCTAGGAGAACATTTCATACCCTAAATATTGAGAACACAATAGAGCTCTGTTTCCTCACTACCTGACCAAGTGCAGGCTGTACGCTCTGACAACCTGAGGCCTGTCTTAATACTGAATATTCTGTTAAAAGTATAACCTCAGTTACACCTTCAGTAGCAGGGTAGTGTGTGGGAGTGCTGCAGCTTTGGCTCATTCAGCCATTAGGCTACCAAATTAAACAGTTTTACACCCACATGTGCAGCTTTTGATAACAGTAAAAGATAAACAGTATTTGGGAAGCTTGGATAATTTGAGTGATGATTTTAATACAGCTTACTTTAATTTCCAAAAAAACACTTGGTCACACAAAGAGTCTTAAAATTGTGTTTGAAGAGGCTTGACAGTATTTTTGATAGGAAGATAAGATCTCATTGTTGCCATGTCATGTTCACTCTTGAACATTTTATTAACTTTCCTTTTAAAGAGGTAACCTTTCAGGGTGTCTAGCAAATGCAAGAGGTGCCTTTTTCAAAAAACAACAGAGATGTCTGACTATGTTGCAATATGTGAAGATGAATCATAAATGAGATTACTTTTAAACTCTGGTTCAAGCAGTTTTGTAGTCTTGGATAAGAACATGCCTGTCATTATTATTTATTAATTCTATTGTATATTGTTTGTGCTGTGCTTGGTATATATTTTTGGTATTTTTGTTTATCAAGCAACATATGTGATATTTTCTTGAAATTACACCCAAATTACCCCATTTATTACATCAAAACATACTGAAGATGACCCAGATATTTATTAAGGATAATAGTTAGCAATTTTCTGTTAACCGTTTGATAAAAAAGCTTCCAGGGAACTGCTGAAGGGTAACCTCTGCTGAACATACCATTTTTAATTTCCAGGGCTGTAATTTTCAAAAGGGCCAGAAAAGTAACTTGAACAGAAACTATTGACATCACAATGGTATGATCAGCAGAATTAAGCAGAAACCACATTCCTGGAAATGTAATAAAGAAATGACCACCTGTTTATGAAATGCTTAATGGACAATTGAAGCTATAATATCTGGAAAGATATTTCGTGTTTGATATTGTGAACTTTTCAAATGTGATTTTATCACACACAAAAAACTGCATTTACGTTTCCTTTAACGTGAGATGGCTCCACATATTTCAGGGGCAAATATACAAAAATCTCAGCAGATTAAACCAAATCTCTCTGCATGGCTAACCACCACAACAAATAAGTTAAAGAAAATATATTGGTTGATTGAGCCTTCATTGAGCCTTGATTGAACGTAGATTCAAAGCAAAATATTGTTTAACCGCTTCAGCTATCGCACACACAGTAGCTTCCTTCTCAAAGAACAGGAGATCACAGATTGCGTTACGGTGCTGCCACCCTTTACACAGGATACACCGTTTCTATACTGGATGTATCCGGTCCAGACACACACACCATCAAACCTTTAACCGCGCTGCCTCTTGTTTTGGGAAGTAGCTGAATGGCAATTACTGTGTTGTGCAAGTGTACGATGAATAAATTGATACTCTTTCCAGTAGGCTTTGAATGTGAAGTAACAGCTAACAGCTGAATTGTTACGCAGAAACATTTAAACACTCAGCCTGTGGAAGCCCAGCGTGTCTTTACACTTTGAAAAAAGACTGAATTCGTACTCTCTTTTAAAAAAACGTACCATAACAGTATCATAATGCCACTATAATTAAACTATTTAGGAAACATACTTGTTTACTTGAAAGTTAGATGAGCAGATGATACCACTGTCATTTATGTCTTGTAAATCAGAAGCTATAACTAATAGCTGGTTACCGAAGCCTAGCATAGAGATTTAAAACAGGAAGCAGCTATCCTGGAGTGTTGTTGCTTTGCATTTTACACTTTGGTGTAGTTTCTTAGAAATTGACAGAGTCAGGCAAACTGTTTCCCCTTGTTTCCAGTCTTTATAGTCAGCTATGCTCTCGACTGTAACTAATTTGTAGTGTACAGACATGAGAGTGGTATCAGTCTTCCCATGTAGGCATGATCAATAAAAGAGCAAATCGATTATTTCCCAAAATGTCCCATTATTCTGGCAACTGGCAATAGACTTGTTTATGTGTTTGTTATAACATTTTTAGGTAAATATTGATTGCATGTAAAGGCTATAGAATAGCTCCAAAGGTTTTTGAATTGGATTCCAATAAACCTTAATTTCGCCATGACATCTTGTATAATCCAGACAGGTCTGGCACAATTTCTATCTGGTTTCATCTTTACATTATAGTCAAAATAAATTTAAAAACTCATTTAGGAAGCTAAAAGGGTCACTATGCAGAGGGTAACTGAGCCTCTGTTTAAACATATGATGCTGAACTGCTGGTAAAACTGTGCACTGAAGCTTTTGTGCTACACTTACCTGTGAAAATGTGATTTGTAAATTCATGTGTTCAGTGAAGGTCTTTTACAGAACTCCTTTGTAACAGATACAGAGCGTTCGTAAGATGTATAGATTATAAAACAGCCTTTCTTGCTGTTTGAAGAGTGCTGCGTCAGCCTGGTTGGCAACACCTCTTGAATGGAATGGATCCAAAATATAAACACATCCAAATAAAGCCCCCCTTCCATACCCGGTGTTTGGAAATGAAAATAAAAACAACCCACTTCAACTTCAGTTAAATACTATGACTGTTTATGTTTTGTATTTGTCTGATATCCTGCGTTTGTTGCCATCTTTTATCTCAGATCTTGTCCTAAAACTTTTTGCAGTTCTGGCCATCACCAGTTCCTCTATGAATTACTGCTTCCTGTCAAGATGAGGCCTGGCATGCCAAACAATGGCGGGCAGGAAAAAGTTGTGACTGTTACTGTCAGGCTCTTGTATTTCTTCCTTAAATTGAGTCTGTGTGTGTGTGTCTGTGTCCCCTTTGAGACAGGGGGCTTCGTACCCACGTCATCATATTGGACTGAGACTCGAGGCATCAAAGGGGCACTGAACAAAAACGTCAGAGGAGCGACATGAGCCATTGTCCTCCTGGCATGCGGTGCACCGGATAACACTGCTCATGATCCCATAAAAATGTTTTTTGGCACGTTTATGAAGAAGCTGCACACAGTAAGTCCAATCAAGTTTTTACGGCCTGCATGTTTTCCCAGTGAAGCACAGAAATTCACCAAGTTGAGACTTTTCTATATTCCATTCCTTTTTTAATAGTAATAGTAAACTTAGTTTTTATAACTCTTTACTTAACATTTTTACAAGGTGCTTTAAAAAGAAAAGAAACTGACAAGGCACATAAGATAAGACTGAAATAAATAAGATAAGTAGAAATACAAATCTATTTGAATAATAAAACATTTACAAAAAGGGAAAATTCTCTGATTCCAGTTTCTTATATATAAATATTTTCTGGTTTCTTCATTTTTGTAGAACTGTAAACTAAATATCTTTGGTTTGTGGACAAAACAAAACATTAGAGGATGTTGTCTTGGAAAATAGAGATCAACATTCTTTAATATTTTCTGACATTTATTAAAACTAACAATACATCAGTCATTCAAGATTATAATTAACAGACTAATTGACCGTGAAAAACATAATTAGATCCAGATATATTCAACATTAAATGGTCATGGGATTAGACTTTGTGGTTACGGAATACCAGCAATTAAAATTCCCATTTATCTGAAGTTGGTGTTGATAACCTCTGCATAGGGAGGGCCCGCCATTGGAGCAGAGAGATGGCCTACAGCGGGAGGAGACTGAGGACTGGGGACTTCCCATCATGGGAAGTGTGTGGCTAGAGGAGTTTATAAATTCCTCCCCATGTTTACACCTCTGCCACAATCCGATAAATTCTCATGCTATCAACACTACGCAGAGGAAACATCTGGCCCATGACTGGAGTTCATTGGGGTTTGTTCGAGAACAGTTACGAGTTACAAGAAATGGACTAAGAAACCAGCTGACTGAGATAATTTAGCATAGTCTCATTGTTCACTCATCATAACCCTCAAGCCTCGGACTATACTACATACTGGTTCTCTCTGACCATCCTCTGGCCAGCAGCGACCATGTATAGCAGCGGCTATTCCCAGGTCTCCAAGTACAGCCCACAGGCCCAAAAGAAGATGCAGTACCGGTCAAAGGGCAAGAGCTGTGGCTACTATATGCGCATCGTCTTCTTCTTCTCCTCGCTCATTCAGTCTCTTATCATAGTCAGCCTGGTGCTCTTTCTGATCTATGGCAAGAAGCAGGACTCTGCGTCCACGTCGCGCATCCTGGACCTGGAGGAGAGCTTCAGCCGACTCTCCATCGAGAACGTCGCCTTGAGGCACCAGAGGAAGAATCTGACCACCTTACTCAACTCCACACTGACTGAAAAGGCCCGTAATGACTGGGACCTGGTCAAGCTGCGCCACTTCTCCAACATCTCAATGGCTGTGATCCAAGACCTCGACAGGAAGCTGGTAATAAACTGCACCTTTTGGTTACATCTAACATGCAGGTTCCTTTCATTAGTGTGAATTTTTCATGTTCTGCTGTTAGTTTAAGTGAATTTGTAAATGAAAGGATAATACCGCCTGTCAATACACCTTAAATGTTTCAGTCAAATTGAGCCTCAGCAATTAAAAAGTTGTTCTTACATTAGAGCTTAAATGGTTTCATACGGTTTTCAAATGCTGAGTAGATTTCACTTGTGATAACTGTTGAATGTTGAATTGGAATGTAACATGTAGTTCATAAGTATTTTATAGCTTTTAGAACAAGAAGAAACCACATATTATTTATGATTATGAGTCTGTTATTGTTTTTGCTTATCTGCATTTCACAACTCATCAAGAAAAACTTGCTAAAGCACCAATGGATTTTCTTTCTATAAAATATCCACAGCAACAGTGCAATAGGGAGCTGTTGCTTTGCAAGGCCACACCTTCACCTTACAATTGCCCACGAAGTAAGTATGACATGTCTTCAGTGCAAACCAAAACAAAAAATCAAATAAATCAATAACACTTGAACATTCTCCCTAATCCTCACCTGAATGTTTTAGAGAAAGATATATTTACCACCTACTTCTTTTCTTCATCTTTGTCATTATCATTTAGTTCAAACAGGTCTTTGCAACTGTGGGATGTTTGTCGAACAGCTGAGGGCCAGGCTTGAGCTTGTGGAGTCCAACTTCACACAAACAGTACAGAGGATGAGGATGGAAGTGGACCAGACCGCCAAAGAAAGGGACAACCTTAACTTGGAGGCTATCCGTCTGAGGAGGGACAAATCCACACATGAGAAGGAGGTGCAGATCTATAGACAAAGATGCAAAGAAGACTTTGCCCAGTCCCTGAGTGGTGTTTCCAACGTTACCATAGCTTTTCTACTGAAGATCGATTCCCTCTTCCCGTCACACATCCCCTTCCAGCTCACCTGTACAAAACAGAAAGAACTTCTGGAGCAGATCCGCACCAATTGCAGCAGCCTTTCTAGAGAGGTGGAGGACAAGTTCCAGCGTTACCTGAACAATGTGGGTGATCAGGTATCACGCATCCAGAGTGAGAACAGCCGCTTGAAAGCAGAGAACTGGCGACTGTCTGATGACTACCGCTGGTGCAGCCAGAACCGCACGGATCTGATCAAGGTCAACAAACAGAACTTAGAAAAGCTTCAGTCACAACACGATGTGGAGAAGGAGAGACTCCTGATGGACAAGATGAGGCTAAATGGAGACATACAAGTCCTGGAAAACAGCGTCAACTATAAGAATAAAGAGGTCGAACACATTCGAGAGCAACTCAAGCAGCTTAATATAACCTGTATGGCCAAGGTAAGAAAACAAGGGCCGTGATTGGTTACATGAAATGTAATCAGCTTGGAAAGGTAGAAGCAGCAGTAAGGCTTCTAGGGGCAGCGCACTGGGCTTTAGGAGTTCTTCTGCTTCCAAGCTGTGCATCAGAGTTACACTCGGATTACTCAAAATTTGATATTTCAATTTGACCAAACTAGAATTAAATGAGACCTGCTGTACCAAGAACAATCTTGTAAAACCATCTGAGCAATTTTAATTTTTCTTTTTAAAAAAGCTGTTTGGCAGTTAGGGAAGTTTAAGGGAGAAGTGTTAAACACTGTAACTGAATCCTGGTGGATATTCTCTTATATATCATTAAATTATTATTATATATATATTATATTATTATATATATATTATCATATTATCATTATTGTTATATAATATACAAGTTTTTGTTACATTGTGTAACCATTTCATTTAACTACAGAATCCCTTTATAGGTTACCATCTGCATATAATTGTGCAGTAATTACAGAATTGTGCGCTCTAATTTTAGTTTTGTTGTCAGTAATACTCTCCTTATCCACAGTATACAAGACATATTTGCTTATATAACACCTGTAAGAAAACTCGAACACTAACAAAGCCCTCATTCCAGTGCTTTGAGATCTTGAGGCATACATGAGATGAATAATATCAAAGCAGCTGACATGTTATTGGACATGATTGAGCTGTAAGAGCAGAGGAGGAGGAGGAGGAGGGAAATTGTCTGCCAGTAAAGTACACGAGGGCAGAGGGGTGAGAACTGAATAAATGTTTCTTCCAGTTGTTATGTTAAGTGTCTGTTAAGCTAGTGAGAGATAAGGGGTTTGCAGCTACAAACAGAAACTATGATCTAAAGTTTTCCGTGAATTCAACATGGTTCACTTTCATCATCAATGTTAAAAAAAATCAATATGTGACAAGTAAAAATGTACGTATCTATAATAACATTGCTCTCTTTTGATTACAGTTGGGTGGATTTCCAGGAGGCTCGACTTCTCTGGGAAGCACAAGTCAAAATACATGGGGCTCATTTGGTGGTGGTGGATCCAGCTCTTCAAATGTGGGTCAGCCTAGTAGGCCAGGTTTAGTTCCGAACCTTGGCTCAACTGGGACGAGTTTAGGGTCATCTTTATTTCCATCTAGGTCAAGTAGCTCCACTGGGTCGGGGACAGCTGGGACAGGCTCTTCAAGCTCATCCATCTTTTCATCTGGGTCAAGTAGTTCCACCGGATCGGGATTGAATAAGCAAGGATCAACTGGGACAGGCTCTTCAAGCTCGTCCATCTTTTCATCTGGGTCAAGTAGCTCCACTGGGTCAGCATTTAATAGGGGGACAGGCTCTTCAAGCTCATCCATCTTTTCATCTGGGTCGAGTAGCTCCACTGGATCAGGGTTGAATAGGGGGACAGGCTCTTCAAGCTCATCCATCTTTTCATCTGGGTCGAGTAGCTCCACTGGATCAGGATTGAATAAGATGGGATCAACTGGGGGGGGTACCTCAAGCTTAGGCTCAACAGGGTTAAATCCAAGTCTTAGCTCAACTGGAAGAAGCTCATCAACCACTGGGTCGTCCTCTGGGTCTACTGGTTCAAGCTTTGGTTCAAGCTTTGGCTCAAGCGGGTCAAGCTTAAATAAGCCAACTACAAATGTTAAAAGCTCTTCAGGCCTTGGCTTATCCTCTGGGTCCACTGGAACCTCGAGTAAGAGTGGGTCAAGCAGCTCAGGATTCTCCTCTTGGCTTGGGTTAGGAAACAGTAATTCAGGACAAAGTAAGACAGGAAGTGGGACAGGGAAAGGAACATCAACTGGGAATAGTTTTGGTGGAACTGGATTGTCCACTGGCACAGGAAGGACGAGTGGGCTGGTTGGGGGCTCAGGTAAGGAAAATAGTTGCAGTTGTATGTCTGTAGTTTATCATTTGAATTCTGGGGAATAGAAGCATAGTTCACCCAGTTAACAAATTAATATTGGCTGACATACCTTGTATCTAACTCAGCAGATAGTTTTGGTTTTATTTGTCGAGATTGTTGACATTTCTGACCCCACCACAGGTGAATCGAAATGTGTATGTGGTGTTCAAGGCATAATAATTAGGAAAATAACTTATTTGGTTCAAACAAATGTCATGTCAAAACCTGGGAAAAAACAACCAAAACTATCGGCATCGATAGAGAGATATTTTTATTCTGGTGAAGGTTAAAGACACTTCACAAGTAACATATATGCATGTATCAGTACAGTACTGTTCATACAGCACATATTACATACAATCATCCATTTGTATTAAAAGTATGTGATAATTCAGCAACAAGCTTTGAATAAATGGCTCTGATGTTTGTAGCATTTGTTGAACCTCAGTGGAAATGCTAACTGTTAGCATATGTACTGTGAAGCCCAAAAGCAGCTTGTTTGATTTTGTCATGGATTGATAGTAACAAATGACATCTTCTTACTTTTAACCAACAGTCAACGTTGCCCAGCACCTTCAGGATCTTCAACGCCTCATCAACCCAGCTGTCCCAGAGTAAGTATCAAGGCAACTGTAGAACTGTTAGTGTTGCTGCTGTTCTTGTTGCAGACTCAACATTGACAACACAAAAGGCACGATTTTATATCTCTGTTTTTGTCAATAAATCCCATGAAAAATGGACAGTTGTCCCTTGCTCAATACTTTGATTTCAACACATCAAGATCAAGACATGAATATTTAAAAACAAATGTAAATGGTTGTTTTATTTGGGGACTATTTTCAGCCACAGAGTTATACACCTTTTGTGCTTTGATTAATATTTACAGTGCCCATGTTTCTTGGTTTGCGTTTTTTATTTATGGGTATTGTTGACAATGAAATAAAAATAAAATATCAAGAGACATCTAATTAAATAAATAATTATACTAAACATGCTTTTCTTTCTTTCTTTCTTTCTTTCTTTCTTTCTTTCTTTCTTTTCTCCAGGGAAAAACAAGATCTCTCCAGAATGCTGGGTTAGTTCATCTGATGACAAAAAAAAAACTCGCTAAGGGATGTATCTTCCATTGCATCTATTACGCACAGCTAAATCCAAGTTTCTCATATGAAGTTCACATGTTGTATATCATTATAAATGTATCATATATTATACGCTGCCTGTTTATACTTTGGTATGCATTTAGGAAAGTATTTTGAATAACTTTTGCACTTTTGAATGTAAAATGTGAAGTTTGTGTGTTCATGATTTGTATCTACACAGTATGCAACTTATTATGAAAAGCACATTTTTTTTTTTATTGTAAATACAGAAAAAAATAAAAGCTTTGTTTAAACTTAAGCACATCAGCTGTGCCTGTCTTTTCTTTATAAACAAAGCTATTTAAGATATTACCCTATGCAGACCCGGAAATAACAGTTTGTCCCTGCATGCGTCACCTATTGTGTGGCTAATTATCTATAAATGACTCCCCAGCCCCTCCTGTGATGTTCAGGCAAGATTTACTGGCAACACAATTTAATCCCTCCAGCATGTTTATGTTTACCTGCCAACCTGTCAGCAGGCCGACAGAGGCAGATGGGAGGAACCTTTGGAAACTCTCTTGTACACATGCTGTAGTTAAGAACAATGTCCCATCACTTAACAGAAAAGAACACGGATATCCATAACCTAAATAAACCCTTACATATCTAACGCATGATGGGGGACAACTGGAAAGATGGGGCTTGACTTGGCGTCTGATGCATAAGCCTAATCACAGCATAAACAGCCAGATTTTTACTTTTAATTTTGGTTATATGTAAAACAAATAGAAATGAATTTAGAAAGCATATAAAGAGGTTTGTTTGTGTGTAGAAATGAAATATCCCGTTTGAACATTTGTGATATGAAGGGCACTTTCCTTAGATGTTTTCTTGCACATTATTGACAGCGAGTATGTCTCACCGAAAATATATTTCATTTTTACATCATAACCATAAAGTCAAAATGGAGCAGCAACACAAACTGTCATGAGAACAGACAAACATCCTGTTCATTGGACTGTGAGAGGATGGGAACGGACGGTTAATTCAAGAACCAAAAGTGTGTTGGCGCCAATTAATAAATACAGCACTTGAGCAAAGGGAGACCTCTTTCCCGTCTAAAGGAAATCCTTTGTTTAACGTCAAGTGTTTTTCCACATTTTGGCAGTGTGGCTCACTGCAGGAGTTGCTGTGACGATATTAAAGGTCAGCTGGTTGAACGCTTTTGGGAGTCTCTTTATCAGACCGACTGAGACACGGGACGTGTTGAAACTACTTCACTGGAAAATCATTGTGATGATGTGCAAATATGTTTCCTGTCGACTCAGTGCATTTTTCCTGTCGACTCATTTCATTTTTTCTATTTCCCTGACACAAATAATACAGTTGACCATTGCTCCAATTGACTCAGGGAACAGTACAATAAGGATGCATAATTTCATTATCATTTGACTTCAACGGGGTTTGAACATTAACTGTTCAGAGGAAAGGGGACATTAACTAATCCACTTTATATTAACTTAGGACAAGAAAAAAGAAATCATAGAATAGGTTCAGAAAAACATAACAAAGACTTAAGATTAAAACATGTATCTAATTAAACAAATACTACCAACCTAAAAAGAAAATAATTTGAAATAAACATCTGATGGTTAACAAGACATTTTTGATAAGATTCTGTTAAAACTTCAGGTTCTATCTCAGCTCACAAAAGAGGATGTCTGACAAGCATCTCAACACATTTGGCTTGAAAAATCATTGACATGACCATTTTGTAGTGTCGTGAACAATAACCTTGCCACACTAATAATGTCTTTTTATTGTCATTTTGCAATTCTAGAATAAGTTTTTCCAAATCCCAAAAAGTCACACAAACATAGGATAATATACTTTGAGCTTGACTTGAACATTAATCTATTAGTCTATACATACTTGTCTTTATATTTCAAGTGGGTCATTGATTTAGGCCACATTTGCGGCTGGAGTCAGGATCATCCATTGCATGGTCAAATGTTTTCCATAGATGATTAAACTAGCTGATTTTTGAAGATCTTGACCCTCAGCACTGTAGACAGCCCAGAGGCCGCTGACACAGGGTTGGGGCCATTGTGTCGCAGCCTGTCGGGCCACCTCCCTCCCCCTCCTGATGCAGGAAAGGGACCGGGAGCTTATGATTACGACCTCCTTCCTCACCTGGGGTTGCAGGACTGTGACCTCTTTTGTCTGTGGCTGCTAATGTTCCCCTTTACTGTGACTTATAATTGCATTTCCTATCTGCCTGGCCTCCCTTAGTCCCATGGCAGTCCAGGCTGGTAAAGACATCAGGGGGCAAAACCCTTTCTCTTGTGCAGATAGTTTAAGGGGGGAGTGAGCTATGAACTGGAAACAGCTGGGAGAGAGAATGTACCTTAGCACTGACTTCCTTAAGCACAGCCATGACTTTCACCTTGACCTCTCCTTCCATGAGTTCTGGAAAGAAAAACATGGGGCAGTTTATTTGTTTAAGGATGGGATGGGTTTGACTTCATGTAACCTGTGAGCTGCTAGACCTAATGTAGCCTCAGTTTTATAGACAAGCATGCAGTCCTAAAGTTTTGCACGTGATGTCAACATAACAAAACACAGCTGGTGCAACTTCTTCTTCTTAGGGTTACCGCAGTGCCACAAACAACCCAGTCACTCAGAGTTTTTCTTCAGCTTGGATTGGCATGGTTTTTACTGCTAGTTTTTAAAAAAAAGGCCTTAAATGATAACAACTGGGTTATAAAATCTCTAATTCACTGATAATAAGATACAAGCTGGGAGTAGAGAGAAGTTAACCACAACGAACATCCCATCACTGAGTTTAAATTCCATCATATGCGCTGCTTACGACTGTTGGAAGCTAAAGGTTTTGCTGTATAAAAAACAGATTATATAATCTGAATCATAATTCTGTTTGCTATTAATTTGGGGCCTGCCACTGGCCGTACGAAGTGTTTATGTGCCCCTGGTCAGACGCTTCTCCTTTACTAATGGATATCGTAGTGTTCAGAGACGTCCAACACGGCCAAATGATGGACCAAAAAAGATTTGTCAGAAAGCTACAAAAATGGAGACTGGTAGGCCTAGCATATTGTGCTGTATCATAGGCAGCTAGACGTTTTTCAATTTCTCTCGACATCTGAAGGGGAAAAAATAATTACCTGAGGCCAAGCAGCTGACAGATGGTTTGAGAGAGGAGTAAAAGAATCCATATATGTCAAACTGAAATGACCTTCTTTGAACAGACATGGTGGCATTCGATACTTATCACCCACCTACAATGCAGCACTGAGTTCACCTAGCCCTCGCAACCCACTTGAAGGCCTGTTGGGTCAACAACCCACAAGTGGCCCCAAGGACTCTGACACTCAGAACTAACACATGTCCTTAGGGACTCTGTAGGGACACTCCCACACCGTTTAAAAGCCTAAAACTCCCCTCCAGTTAGTTAGAACTGAAGAGGCCTGACAGTGAGAGGTGAAACGTCTTCAAGAAACTGATAAACACCCAGTTGCCTACAATACAGCACCTAGAAAACAGATATGTGAATACAGAATGAGAAAGTCACCCAGTCAGCCTCCCTCACACTTAGTAACACACTCTACTTTGCCAATTTTCTTTCATGTTCCACAGCTCAGTGGGATTATAAGTATTTTGTTGCATGTGTGGTATACTTTCAACTGAACTGAACTTCCATGACTGTGAAAACTATAATAAGTTCATTTTAAAGCTGAGTTTAAATATTTCCCTAAAACATCAGTCCTATTCTAGTGTAACCAGTGATGCTAGCCACTCTGATTATGTTGAAAGGCACAGCAGTGATTTGAGCTAAATGCTAACATCCGCTTTATGGTCACCATTGTTAATGTATGACAAAGAAATAATGAAGAGGCTTTCCTTAGGGACAAATGACTTATTCCTCAAGTGTCAATAGCTGTTGTCATGAGCTGAGCTGCTGTGAGCCCAGGTCAGCTGCAACAGTGTCCTATTTATCTCTGTCATTGATTATCCATCACATACTGAAAGCCTCACTGCTGCCACACGACTACAGGCAGGGATCAGGCGATTACTGATCATCCAGTCAGCTAAGAAAGAGCTATAAATCTACTGCAGTTATTTGGTTTCAATCCTTCACAGTCACTGAGAGACCAGTAAAGGCACAAAGCTGCACAACATTTTCTCTTTGTAATCATCAGCGGATGTAAACTCATGTGCTGATAGCTGCTAAACTAATGAGGCAAAGTTTAGGTGATGGGTGAATATGGCTCTGCAGGATGACTCTCTGACCCTGTTATATCCAGGGATGACAAAAGATTTGCTTGTGATGAATAAAAAAAAAACCACAACTTTGAGTGAGACCAAAAGTTATTGTTTCCCGGTAGTTACCATATTGTTTCAAGGTTATCAGTTATTTCTATATTAGTAAAACAGAAAGTAAAATCAAGAGAAATTATCTCTCTGGAACATCTACAGCTCATTTCAAATGTCAAACAGTCTTGCATTTTGGAGGGTTCTTTTAAGAGGGCAGTCCGACTCTTTAACCTCAAACCTTTCAGTGCCTCCTCTGCTCCTGTTTTTGTGCGTCATCAGTTCCTAAGAACTCCCTTTTTTCCTGTTTGGATTGTTTTAGTGGAGTCTCCCATCATTTGAATCGAGGCTGTCACATACTGTTAAGCCACCCAAGACTAAAGTTAGATTTTTTGTTTATATAATAAGATTGAAACCTGTCATCTTGGGCCAGCAATGCAGTGGCAACCTGACACTTCCCTTGTGGCTGTTAGCTTTAAACTATCCACTGCCTCCATCTAGTGCCCATTGTGGTGTACTGTCATACTGGACTTGGAGGAAAATTAACGTGTCATCAATGTGTAATTAAGATTACTTCTGCTTTCTATTTATTTTTACAGTGCTAAAGGGTCCAGTAATTTACAAAACATAAAGTTAATATAATATTTTACAGGAAAGCTAAATTTATTGTATCAACATATAATTTGCTGCTGCAAAATCAGAATTCAGAAACGATAGAAGCTTTGCAATGTAGGGAGGGATTTAGTTTAAACCAGATAGCATATTTACTCAGCAGGCATTATACTGATCAATCTGATGACTTTATTCTTCTCTCAATCCAGAGCTCACATTTGAATCCAGTCTGCAGTCAGAGTCCAGTCTAGTCCACCAGCAGACAGAGGTGAGGGAGAATTTGACCATGTGTTGACATGACGGGCAGAACCTGTGACAGGCAGGAGGACCGAGGAGCCTCAGTGTGGCAGCTCCAACAGAAGGTGTGAGTGAGTAATTGATCCCAAGAAATCAAATTAGTATCGCTCTGGCCGTGTAGAGCAGATGATTCCCACACAAGAGTTTTTTATTCATATTGTTGGGGAATGAGACATGAACATTTAAACTGGCAACATATGGTATAATAATTACACTCTTATTATCCTCTCCAAGCTGTTTAGCTTTCAAAGTGTTTTGAGTACTCACTTGAGGAAAAGTGTTGGCAGATGAAACATGTTTATAGGGCTCGTTGAGGGTAATTAATAAATACATAGTACTTACATTAATTCTGTTTTTTTTTTTTGTCTTCGATGAAACAAAACAGTTAATGGATGTAATAGTTTACTGCTTAGAGCTCATTCAAAATGAAAAATATTGGATACTGAGGAATAATTCTGTAAATTAATTCAGTGTGTGGGAGTTAAATGCAGCTGCTCCTAGGGGGCCCACTCCCCCAGGGCCCCATAAAGCACGCATTCACTGCATGTCAGTTGCTTTTAGTAGCCTAATTTGAATGTTTTATCAGGTTATGAAACAATAGAAATGAAATACTGACGTCTCTATGTTACCTATATAAGCAGTGAGAAGATTGGCTATTTCTGCTATTCCTAATGTTTGCCACTGGGTCGGCCACCCCACAAAATAATAACATTATAAACAACAAACAGCTGTGTTTAAATTAAGTTTTAAGTATTATTTCACTCTCTTCAAAAACCGATGCATGTGCTAGCCAAATCAAGATCTTTATGATCAACAAAGGTCTTTGTAGCTGCTTTAACTAGTTGCACCACTGAAGTTCTGTGTTCACTCAAATGAAGAGTTTAACGAGACATTTTGGGAAATTTTACTTCATGTTGATAATTTGAAGAAGTGATCGATACCTGGTTAGCTTAGCTTTACACAAAGATCTGAAATTGGGAAACAGCCAGCATGGTTCTGTTGGAGCAAGTTTTATCTCTGTAAATGTTTAATCTATATAAGAAAATATGTTCAGTCTGAAACCACAAATTTATGGGGGGTTAAAATTTAAATTTAAAGCAGCATGGCGCAGCATGGCGACTTCCTGGAGTTTTACAATCCTGTTTTTGTACAGAAAAGACAAAGAAACAAATACAACATGCTAATTGTGAGATTTACAGGTGCTGGCCTGACAGGATACAACTATACAGCGCTAGGGTTGCATATTTTTTCCTGTTTCCAGTCTTTATGTCAAGCCAAGTATCTAATGGATGTAGCTATATAGGCTTTTAGTCTAAAATGTGCATTTAAAGGGCAAGATTTAAGGAATCCATCAATGTCAAACTGGGACTGCGTTCCTTCTCTGGACAGTTTCACAAACATTCACACCTGGGCTCATCTCGCCCTAGCAACCCAGGTGACGGGCAGTTGGGTCAACGACGGCTCTAATGACTCAGAAACTCAGAGCTCACACATGTCGAGGACAACTCAGTGAGGACACTCCCACACAAAGTTTAAAAGCCTGCAACTCCTCTCCAGCAAGTTAGAACTGAAGTAGCCTCTTGCACGAGAGGTGTTGAAGAAACTTAAACACGTCCAGTTGCCTATGATACAACACTAGGAATGTAAGATTTTTGGAAGAAAATGTTTTAAAATGATCCACAGAATGTGAATATGCAGCCCCTTTTTTCTCATCATGAGCTCTATGTATTTGTTGTAGAGTAATCTGTATACCTGCAGAGGTTACCATGCTTACAAGCAGTTCCTGTCCAAAAATCCTTTGCTTGCAGCGTAAACACCAACTCTCCCGTTATCCTCGACTGAACCACTAGATACACGGCTAACTGAGCTAACTGGCTAAGGGCAGCTACAGTTGATAGGCTGGTGATATGCTGCCCTTTATTCGTTTTGAGTACGATTCTGACACGTGGCCAATTCTTACATATTGTCCCCTAAAATATCAATTTTAGTGACATAAGTTTTGCCCCTGCAGGCTCTGTCCATCGACTCAGGATTGGTTGTCTTACAGAGTGTGTGGGAAAGTCATGGCGGCATATATATAGTACAGTATTGACAGATTAATCCTGATCCGTATAATCGATTGGATGATCGATTGAACCACCTGCAGCTCTGCATGTGCAGCCATGACACACACACGACATTGTTTATAGACCTGCAGCGGTGTTTCCCTAAACTGTGTCGTCACCACCCAGTCACGACTGGTGCGCGTAACGTGTAGATGCCATGATCATGTTCCTCCTCCTCCTCCTCCCCCTCCTGTTCCACC